>NC_063185.1:11472008-11566807 GCF_023159225.1 Perognathus longimembris pacificus
TAATGTCACCTTTTCCTTCCTCTCCCACCAGTTTTCCCCCTCCTATCCCTGCCCACAAGTTACACAATTCATTTGCCACATCATGTCTACTGTAGCATGATTGCATTTATTCACCTTTTTCCTCTTCACCTTTTTCCTTTGGGATCTGAGTCTGGCACCTAAAATTGTGTGTGAGTACTTGGGGTGACAGCAGGCCTCTAAATCCTTGTCCTTATTGTGAAGATAGCCAAACAGAGCCTCGGAGGGTGGGAAAAGATTTGCCAAATGGCACACACACGCAGCTGCAAACAAGTCATTCTGGTTGTCTCCGCCATTAGAGATAAACCATTGGTTTTTTTGTTTTTTCATTTCCCTAATGAAAAACTAAGGGAGCACAGAGAGAGAGAGAGAGAGAGAGAGAGAGACAGACAGACAGACAGACAGACAGACAGACAGAGACAGAGACAGAGAGAGAGAAAGAGAGAGAGAGAGCTGGTCCATTCTTGGGTTTTTGTCACAGCCTCATAAGCCCCAAATCTATTTAAGGTAAACCTACTGTTGCTCTTTGCCTAATAATGAACACAAATCAAGCTTATGGAAAAAGAATATTAAATTTTCCATATCTTCCCTTCCAAACAGGGGATCTAAGGATCCAGGGGGAGAATTAAACATGTATGTGTGTTCTACTCTCTCTCTCTCTCTCTCTCTCTCTCTCTCTCTCTCTCTCTCTCCCTCCCCACCCCTCTCCTCTCCATTCCCTTTCTCTTCGAGGGTCGGTAAGTGACATCGTGTTTACACAAGTTTTTATGTCGTCTGAGTTTCGTCCCGGCTCCGTTCCCTCCTTGTGTGTATTTTCCGCACGGGAAGCATTCAACCTAAACAGAACCCCGTCTGATTGGAAAGGGTATTTATTTGAAAACTCGTTAACTCTCAGTTTGGGTGAAAACGACTCCCAAATTTATAGCATTGCTTTGGGTGCGGCAGTCGTAAATCACACACATACACACACACACACACACACACACACACACACACACACACACACACACTGCACACCATGTCTCCCACAAGCACTGGAGTGGGGCCTGGTTAACCCCCAACCACCAGATCGCTTGCAATCCAGTCTCTAGCCGGTGGTTAGTTACAGTCTGACAGGCAGGTGGATGGTTCTCTGGTTTGGTTACAGATCCACAGCGTTCAGGGCAATTTCATTCTTATCCGCTCAGCCAAGTGGAGCTCAGTTTTACGGTGATCAGTAAAATGGGGGGTGCTGGTTTTGTGATGTTTTGATTTTTGGTTTAGTTGCTTTCTACAGGGTCCCTTAAGACGACTCGTCGATTTTGTGTCCAGGGATTTTATGCTACGAGATTTATCTCTAAGTCAGTGCCCTGAAGGTTAAACTCTACCACAAGAATGTTAATTTCCCAAGCCAGGGGAATTTCCCCCCCCCCCCCCCACTTCTTCTTCTTCTTCTTCTTTTTTTTTTTTTTTTTACTTGAAACTGGATTTCCAAGTGAGAATGGAGGATCAGATCAATTCTCTTTACCTGTCTCCTGGATCTGCTCACCAGCCAAGCCCAGCTCAGGGCTCTGGGCTCGGGGCTAGGGGAAGAGTCTGGAACTGGAAGCAAGTGTTTCAGGGCTGAGGATATTGTAGTGCCAGAGGATGGGAGTTCTCCCTCCCTCCCTCCCTCCCTCCCTCCCTCCCTCTCTTTTTTTCTTTCTTTCCTTATTTTTCTTTGTGCCATTCTTGGAGCTTGAACTCAGGGCCTGGGCACTGCCCCTGAGCTTTTTTTTTTTTTTTTTTCCTTCTCAAGGCTATCATTCTACCACTTGAGCCACAGCTCTGCTCCTGGCTTTTTTGGGGGGTAGTTAATTGAGGCATCCTACGTATGGCTCCAAACTGTGATCCTCAGATCCCAGCCTCCTGAGTAGCTAGGATGACAGGCACCCAGTAAGACATAGACTCCTCATACTGGCCTTGGGGTATCAATGCAGGAAAATAGTGCTGGTCTAAGCCTGTGAGAGCCTCTGAGGATCTTTGCCAATGCCTGGCTACTGGAGAACATTCCAGGCTCTTGACTCCTTTCCTTCTGCTTGCAGCTCTTAGACTCTGTGGGCAAGACATCGGATGATTAGTTATATTATTTTAAATGGGGACAAGTTACATCCATCATCTTTCTCATAATGGTCAATTGCAAACACCATTTTAAAAAAAGAAGACTAACAAAAAGGATTTAAGATAGACACTGGAAAAATATTTAGCACTGACCTTGCTGCAGGGTTCCCTAGCAGGCAGGTCCTCAAGTGCTATGGGAGGATAAAGTCAAGTGTTCATTCAGCTGAGCTTTTTCCATCGAATTTTGAAGTCTCTCAGGGGTTGTTTTTTGGCTTTGTGATGAAGGAATGAAATTTTCCATGGTGAAGGAGAATGTTGAAAAAGCTCAAGAAGCATTTTATTCATAAATTGCTCTGTTAAATGCAAACTCCATTATACAACCACTTAACAATACTATTTACTACTACTACTACTACTACTACTACTACTGGTCAGGGGCTGTGGCTCACGCCTGTAATCCTAGCTATTCAAGAGGCTGAGATCTGAAGACAGTAGTTCAAAGCCAGCCGGGGCAGGAAAGTCTGTGAGATTCTTATCTCCAGTTAACCACCAGAAAATTAGAAGTGAGGCTGTGCCTCAAAGTGGTAGAGTGTTGAGCCAAAAATGCTCAGGGACTCAGGGACAGCATCCAGGCCCTGAGTTCAAGCCTCACAACTGGGAAACACACACACACACACACACACACACACACACACACACACAAAGCCATTGCTTCCCTCACAAATACCAGGGAACAAAAGATTGTCCTTGGTAGTTTCCTATACCCACCCAGGAAGCAGTCATAGTTGACTCAAACCAGCCCCAAACTCTGTTCTTACATTAGTTTTCATCTGTGCAAGCAAGCCTTCCCTCAAATAATCTATTTAAAACGAAATGAAACAAAAACCAGTAACAAAGGTGGCAGAAGAAGAGAGGAGAAAAGAAAGCTCCAGACACTGGAGTCGAAATTAATGTAATTGCCTCTTCTTGGCCATAAATTCCACTGAGGAAATTCAATCTTTCTGTGCATGTATATGTATTAAAAAAAAAAAAACACCCACCCAATCTGTGTATTGAACTCGCCAAACTCATTCTGTCTCCAACAGAGTATTTTAATTGAATGAAACTGAATGTACTAGGCAATCAGGCAGCCACGAAGCCAGAGTTCTTTCCAAGGGTGCCTGGCCATGGACTAAGCATTGGTTGGAACCACACACTAATGAAGAGAAAGGGGACCCCCTTGGAATTTTGGGGGGGGGGAGTGGTGGGAAGCAGTGGTGGAAACTGGGGGCTGGCACACCCATCCTTCCATTTTGCATTTGGTTGTAATGGAATTATTTCTCATAAACAGTCAAGTGTCTCCTGTAGCCACTTACCTGACATGTTTTTTGTTGTTTAACTTCAGAGCTGACAGATGATGATAACCTGGAAAAGAGAAAGGTTATACATGCAGGATGCAGTGGAGCTGGCTGGTTGGAGGGGGGGGGCAGTGGGAAGGACGCCTGCCTGCTTAAGAGGACAGGATTTTGATTTGTAGAGTCCGGAAAAGATTGTTATGCAATTGTGACAGGCAAGCAGGGAGCCTGGGAGAGGGAATGGAAAAGCCCAAGGAAGCAGAGGGCTCAGGTACTAGAACTCTGGGCTGCGTGTTAGAGGGGAATGGGCCCCTGGTTTGGAGTTTCACGTTCTGTTCTCTTACGTTACCACCCTGATTTATACCACCTGGTGAAAACACATAGTGGGGCTGGGAAGGTGGCTTAGTGGTAGAGTGCTTGCCTAGCATGCATGAAGCCCTGGGTTCGATTCCTCAGCACCACATACACAAAAAAAAGCCAGAAGTGGTGCTGTGGCTCAAGTGGTAGAGTGCTAGCGTTGAGCAAAAAGCAGCTCAGGGACAATGCCCAGGCCCTGAGTTCAAGCCCCAATACTATCACATAAATAAACAAATAAATAAGTAAATAAGGTAAAGTTACTCAAACTATGCTATATGCATCTATAGAATTATTCCCCTGCACTATTAATGTTCACTGATGCAAATAGTTAAAAAATGGGAAAACAGCCGCTCACGCCTCTAATCCTAGTTACCTAGTAGGCTGAGATCTGAAGATTTCAGTTCAAAGCCAGCATGGCAGGAAGGTCTGTGAGGCACTTATCTCCAATGAACCACCAGAACACCGGAAGTGGTGCTGTGACTCAAATGGTAGGGCATTAGTCGAGAGAGAGAGAGAGAGAGAGAGAGAGAGAGAGAGAGAGAGAGAGAGAGAGGAGAGAGAGAGAGAGAGAGAGAGAGAGAGAGAGAGAGAGAGAGAGAGAAAAGCTCAGGGACAGAACCCTGGCCCTGAGTTCAAGCCCCAGGACTGATGAAAACAAAACAGGAAAAATATAGGAGAGGAAACGAATTGTCTTTGAGCTTACCAAACTCTTCAGGGCTCCTGTACTAGAGTTTTGCCCATGAAAGTCTCCTGATTTCTGGAAAGAATGTTTCCCTCCCTGTACCCAGGGAGGGAAACAAAAACTATTTCTGAAAGAAATAATTGGTTACATGAAACTGTGGAATTAGATGACCTCCCGCGTCACTCTTGACCCTAATACCCTATTTTTCATTCTCTGCCCTCAGGGGGCTGGGGACCCATAATTGCACAAACTCAGATATATTTGTCACTGCGGCTCTTGACATTCAAACATGTGCGTGTTTCTTCTCCCTGTCTTGTCACTTGATCTGACAGCTCTCTGCCTGTTCTGTTTGATATTAGAGTTGTCTTTGCCCGCGGCAGGCAGCACAACCCTCAGTGTCTCAGTGTGGGTTGGAACTAAGTGGGGCAGGCCTTGGCTCATACCAATGAGAGGTGTTTTTGTTCTTTTTTTTGTTTTTAAGACTTCAGTCAAATTGCATAGACAATTTTCAGTTCACAAATCATACGTGCTGGTTCTCTGAAAAGATGGGCAGGACCCCCTCCTCTTCCTTCATTTTGCTTCAACCACTGGTTAAAGATTTCCCTTGCACCCTGCATTTCACACTCCCTCCCACTTTCTTCCTCTCTCTCTCACCCCGTTTCTCTCCCTCCCCATTTTCTCTTTTTCTCTCTTCCTCCTTTCCCCTCTCTGGTGATGGCTTGAACTCAAGGATGGGCTACTCTCCCTTAGCCTGCCTTCCTTCCTTCCTTCCTTCCTTCCTTCCTTCCTTCCTTCCTTCCTTCCTTCTTTCTTCCTCCTCCCTCTGTCCGTGTGTGTGTGTGTGTGTGTGTGTGTGTGTGTGTGTGTGTGTGTGTGTGTGTGTTTCTGGTCCTTAGGCTTGAACTCAGGGCCCAGACACTATTCTGAGCTTTTGTGCTGAAGGTTAGCACTTTACCACTTGAGCCACAGCTCTGCTACCAGCTTTTGGTGAATCATTGGAGAGAAGAGTCTTACAGATTTCCCTGTCTGGGCTGGCTTTGAACTGTGATCCTCAGATCTCAGCCTCCTGAGGAGCTAGGATGACAGTGTGAGCTACTAGTACCTCACTTGATAAACTGTCTCTTTTGTCACAATTTTACATAGAAAAGCTGCAAAAATGAGAAAGCACCTGAAGAATGCCCTTCACCGTTCCGATTCCCCTAATGGTGCATTTGTCAGAATGAAGATACTACAGTTAAACTCTAAGTAGACAGTTCAGGCGTCACTAGTTTTTATTTACCTTTTTCCCCCTGGGCTAGAATCCAATTTAGGAAATTGTGCTAGGTCGTTTAGCACAATTGTTTGTCAAGTTGGTTCATAAAACTGTACTTGACCAACTGGCTTTTTTTTTTTTCTTTTTGGGTCCTGGTACTGGGGCTTCAACTCAGGACATGGGTGCTGTCCCTTAGGTTTTTTGCTCAAGGCTGGTGCTCTAACACTTGGGCCACACCATCACTTCCAGCTTTTGGCTGGTTAATTGGAGATAAGAGTCTTGTGGACTTTCTTGCCTAGGCTGGTTTAGAACCATGTTCTTCAGTTCTCAGCCTCCTGAGTAGCTAGGATTATAGCCAAGAGCCACTGATGCCTAGTTGGAATTTTTTTTTAATAGAATAGAATATAGAATAGGAAACAACAGCACACATCTTATAGGTGTTATTACCTGAACCTTTATTATTATCATTTTTTAATTGGATGGTTCCTAGGGCTTGAACTCAGGGCTTGGACACTGGCCCTGAGGTTTGTTTTTTGTTTGTTTGTTTTTGCTCAGGGCTATAGTGCTTTACCATGTGAGCCACAGTTCTACTTCTGACTTTTTGGTGGTTGATTTGAAGCAAGAGTCTCCTGGGCTTTCCTGCTTGGCTTTTGAGCCTGATCCTTAGATCTCAGCCTTCTGATTGTAGGTATGAGTCATTAGCACCTGGCTGCATAAAATGTTTATTACAAGTGTGTATGTATGTGTGTGTGTGTATAGGGCCTTGAGAGAAAAGGTCTATTTCAAGTTCTTTTTATCAGGAAAGTTTTATCTGGCTTTCACACCCTAGCCTGAGACAGTCAGGAGATTCTGACCTGTGGTTGTGAGGTGTGGTGCGGTCAATCGATTTCCTATTTCAGACAAATTGAGCAACTATGGATGCAATCAGAATTCTGCCTGGGGAGAAAGAGAGCCTGAGGAATGATCTAGCTCAGCTCCCTCCCTATCCAGGTGCAGAAACGCTGGCCCCAGAGACCAGAAGGATTCCTACAAGGTCACACAGCAAAATGGGAAAAGAGAAACAAAAGCAGGAACAAAATCAGGTCTTCCCTCCCCTGCTGTCTCACCCATGAGAGTCGTGGGGGCTGGAAGGATCTGGCAGAGGCCCACCCCCATCACCCCACCCCCTGCCCCCCTGCCTGGGAGACATGACTCTGGAATGTGTTGAGGAAATAGGATGCCTTCTTTTCCAGGCCCGACAAGCCAACAGGCCTACGTGTGGCAAGAAAGGACTCCGGTTATCTGCCACCCACCTCTGTTTCGTTTGGTCTGTCAAGTCCAGCAGCAAAGTGGCCTAAACGTGTGAGGATTGATAAAGGTGGGAAGGTAAGAGGGTGGACGGGGCAGGACATCAGGGACCAGAGCTGGAGAGACATCCCAGAGCCTCTGCATGTATGTCAGGGTAGGCAGTAGGGACCTCCCATGGTCCTTTGCGGCCTCCCTTCCCTGGCCATGATGGCTGACAGTCTCCTCATCTCCTCAGGCTTGCCAAGTCTTCTCCACCTCAAGATAGAGCAGAATAAACTCCTGACACTTGGCTGGGAATGTGGCTTAGGGGTAGAGTGCTTGCCTAGCATTCAGGAATCCCTGGGTTTGATTCCCCAGCACCACATACACAGAAAAGGCCAGAAGTGGCGCTGTGGCTCAAATGGTAGAGTGCTAGCCTTGAGCAAAAGAAGTTCAGGGATAGTGCCCAGGCCCTGATTTCAAGCCCCAGGCCTGGCAAAACAAAACAAAAAACTAAAACTCTTGAAACTTATGTACTGAATCGGAAGACTTAGACTTTGGAAAAGAAATAGATCATCTTATTCTTTTATTATCACTATCATTATTATTACTATTACTAATTTTTTGGTGCTGAGGATCAAACACAATGGCCACTTGATATGCTAGGCAAGCACTCTACCATGACACTACACCCCAATCCTATTTGCCTTATAATAATAACATTAATAATTACTTTGATTGGTTTGTGCTGGTACTATGGCTTGAACTCAGGGCTATGGGCTTGTTTTGCCTTTTTGTTCAAGGCTGGTGCTCTAACACTTGAGCCATGGTTCCACTTCTGGCTTTTTGGTGATCAATCAGAGATAAGATTGTCCAGGGTCTGGCGCTGGTGGCTCCCACCTATAATCCTAGCTACTCAGGAGGCTTAGAATTGAGGATCGTGGTTCAAAGTCAACCTGGACAGGAAAGTCCTTGAAACTCTCATCTCCAGTTAACAGCCAGAACACAGGAAGTGGTGCTATGGTTCAAGTGCTAGAGCTCTAGCATTGAGCAGAAGAGCTCAGGAACAGTGCCCAGGCTCTGAATGTAAGCCCTACGACTGAAATATATATATATATATATATATATATATATATATATATATATATATATATATATATACATATATAATTTCTGAAGGATTTTCCTGTATAGGCTGGCTTTGAACCACCAGCCTCAGATCTTGAGCCACTGGTGTCTGGCTTATTTAATTTTATTTTGTGTAGGTACTCAGGCCTGTGCATCATTTCTTAGCTTTGTATTCCTATTTTTATTTTTCTTCTGTGCTGGTCCAGGGGCTTGAACTCAGGGCCTGGGCTCTGTCCCTGAGTTTTGTTTTGTTTTGTTTTCTCAAAGCTAATGCTCTACCACTTGAGCCACAACTCTACTTCCAACTTTTTGGAAATTTATTGGAGGTAAGAGTCTCATGGATTTTCCTGCCTAGGCTGGCTTTGAACCATGATCTTCAGATCTCAGCCTCTTGAGTAGCTAAGATTCTAGGTATGAGCTACCTGTGCCCAACAAAACAATGAAACAGAGGAAGTCTTCTTTTTCTTTTCATCCCTCCCATTTCCAAGACTCACTCAGAATGTGGATCATGGGCTGAGAAGCAGAGTCAGGTTTTAATTTACTCTGTAAAAGGGGTGTCATGATCTCCCCTAGGCTAGCCTTTGGCAACTCAGCCTTTCCACAGATACTCTATTCTACTATTCTATTCTAATAATAACCATGATGAACCAGATGCATAGTACATATTTGCTTTGTTCTTTCTTTTCAATTTGACACTGCAGACTTTTTGTGTCAATTTCACCTTCTCAGTAAGTAGCACCTTCACTTCCTTGTGTGTGTGTGTTGTGGGGGGGTGGTTAGGACACTCATGAAGGGGTAGGCTGTAGCAGATACTCCTTGCTCTGGAGTGCTGGCTCCCTGGGACTGCCGCAAGTGATTTACCTGGCTGCTGTTAACACTTCTCCCTCCTCCCCACCGCCATGACCAGCCACGCCCAGGCCTCAGCCAAGACAACTTGCAGTGCCCACCTTGTGCCACACATTCTTTGAGAAACCACATGGTTAAGGAGCCCCTCCCCCTCCCTTCCCTTCTCTTCCTCCCCTTCCCTCCCCCCTTCCCTCTCTATTCCTCCCCTCTCATCTTGTCCCTCCTCCCCTCCCCTCCTCTCTCCTCTTTCCATTCTTTCCTTCTCCTCCTCCCCTCCTCTTCCCTTCCCTTCCTCTCTTCTCTTTCTCACCACCTTCCTTTCCCTCCTCTCCTCTCTCCTCCTTCTCTCTTCTCTCCTTTCCTCTCTCCTCCTCTCCTCTCCTTTCTCCTCCTCTCCTCTCCATCCCTTCCTTCTTCTCTCCACAGCAGCATTACCCAAGCACCCTTGGGGCAAGCTCTGCAGGCTGCAAACCTGACTTCACCCGGATGGGAATGTGGCCTGAGGCAGGCCCAGCCCCAGGACACTGGAGAAATGATGGGGTTGGCAAGAAGGATCTCAAGAGAAGCTGAAGAAACAAGGATGCGCAGAGAAAGCCACACCTCAAAAATAAGCTGCCAACTTTTTCTTCTCCCATCCTGTCTCCAGAACACAGCTACTTACAGGAGTTAGCGACGTTCTGATGTTCCAATTCCCAAAGCCAGGCTTTCATTCATTCTAGAGCCAGGCACCGGTGGCTCACTCCGGTAATCCTAGATATGTAGGAGGCTAAGATCCCAGGATGGCAGTTCAAAGCCAGCCTGGGATGGAAAGTCCATGAGACTCTTATCTCCAATTAACCATGAAAAGCTGGAAATGGAGCTGTGGCTCAAGGGGTAGAATGTTAGCCTTGAGAAAAAAAAAAAAAAGAAGAAGTCTTAGGGAAAGTGCCCAAGCTCAGAGTTCAAACCCCAGGAGTGGCAAAAAAGAATTGAAAAGAAAAAGAAATGAGTGCTGGTGGGTCATGCCTATAATGCTAGCTACAATCCTAGCTACTCAGGAGGCTGAGATCTGAGGAGCATGCTTCAAAGCCAGTCTGGGCAAGAAAGTCCATGAGACTCTTATCTCCAATGAACCAGCAAAACACAGGAAGCGGCGCTGTGGCTTAAGTGGTACAGCACTAGTCCCAAGCGAAGAAAGCTCAGGGGCAGCACCTATGCCCCGAGTTCACCTAGGCCCAGGATGGGCACATAAAATAGAAAGAGCAGATGAAGAATGCTCCCCCAAGCAGTGGATCCTGGCATGCTAAATATTTGGACACTGGAGTTGGAATTCAGGCTCCAGCACCGATCAAAGGTGTCAATTGGGCAAAATGACTCCAACACCCTGAGATTCAATATCTTTATCAGATCAATGTCCAGAGAGGACGGTTAGACCAGTTAAAGGGGATGCGAAAATGAGTTGCTCAGATTTACCCTCAGCCTGTAATTAGCATGCAAATTGTAGCTATTAGGATTTCTTTCTTTCTTTTCTTTTCTTTTATTTAGTTTTTCTCCCTGGTCATGGGAGTGCTTGGGCACTGTCTCTGAGCTCTTTTTTTTTTTTTTTTCTTGCTCAAGGCTCTACCATTTTGAGCCACAGCACTACTTCCGGTTTTCTGGTGGTTGATTGGAGATAAAAGAGTCCCATGGAGTTTCTTACCCTGGCTGGCTTTGAACTGCCATCCTCAGATCTCAGTCTCCTGGGTAGGTGAGATTATAGACGTGAGCTACCGGTGCCCAGCTTTGGTAGGCATGATTATTGTGTGGTTGCTTCTGGTCACTTACAACTGACAGTGGGGCCTATTTTAACCTGAGTGGGGACCAAAAGAGGCCCCTGTGGCTAGGGTCATGCCACTTTCCTTTGGGACCCTGTGTCCTTGCCCCGGGGGGATGGGGGGCATGAGAGATTCGCCAGGGGCTTAATGGATGACAGGGAACCCAATGAGACCTACCTATCCAGCTGAAATAAACATCAGTGTTCACCCTGGGGCCAGCTGTGGTCAGTTGGGAATTTGGGCCCAGAGCTGCTAAATTCTGTGAGTTTTTAGGACAAACCTGAAGTCAAGGCTCTGATGGCCAATCTCCCATCTTTAAAGGTTGCAATGGAAAACCCGTTTTGTGGTGATGTTGTTTTTTCCGCACCAATTCGGCCAAATGAAACCTATCTGTGAGTAGAGAGGGCCTCGGTTGGTAACCAGATGGGTTGGTGTGGTTGCGTGAACATGAATACGGCCCTTACTCCCAAGTCACCAAACCCACCTCTAGAGCCACCGCTGTCTGTCCAGCCCATGTCCTGCCCTTGAAGGAATTAAGGATCCCTGGGGGAAGATTTCATGGGCACCAACAATGTGAGAGAGACAAGACTCCGGCACGGGTGGCTCCCACCTGTCATCCTAGCGACTCAGGAGGCTGAGATCCAGAGGATCACAGTTCAAAGCCATCCCAGGCAGAAAGTCCTCAAGACTCCATCTCTAACTTGCAAGAGGCATGAGGCAAGAAGCATGGCTTTGTGGGTAGAACATCAGCCATGACCCAGCAAGCTGAAGGTGCATGAGGGCCTGAGTTCAAGCCCCAGTACTGGCAAAAAAATAAACTGGGAAGGTGGCTTAGTGGTAGAGCACTTGCCTAACATGCATGAAGCCCTGGGTTCGATTCCTCAGCACCACAT
This sequence comes from Perognathus longimembris pacificus, assembly GCF_023159225.1. NCBI lineage: Eukaryota > Metazoa > Chordata > Mammalia > Rodentia > Heteromyidae > Perognathus > Perognathus longimembris. The sequence goes on from NC_063185.1 coordinate 11,483,657, forward strand.
ATACAGAAAACGGCCAGAAGTGGCGCTGTGGCTCAAGTGGTAGAGTGCTAGCCTTGAGCAAAAAGAAGCCAGGGACAGTGCTCAGGCCCTGAGTCCAAGGCCCCAGTATTGGCTTCAAAAACAAGAAGACTGAAGTGCAGAGAGAGGGCCCCCTGGCCCTTCCCCTGGTCCCTGAGTGCTCTCCCCTCAGCATTCCTGTGGAGATTCATAAGATTGCTTTCTTCGGCCTCCAATTAAACAAAAACTCCTGTCAACCGGGCTGACAGGACAGGCCTCACACACAGAGGCATTAACCAGAGTTGCAACCTGACCCCAGGCCCACTCCCTCCACGAAGCCTGTCATTCTAGCTAACTCTAGAGGCTGAGATCTGAGGATCATGGTTCCAAGCCAGCCTGGGCAGGAAAGTCTGCAAGACTCTTAGCTCCAGTTAACCACCAGAAAACCAGAAGTGGAGTTATGGCTAAGATGGTAGAGTACCAGGCTTGAGCAACAGAGCTCAGCGACAGCGCCCAGGCCCTGAGTTCAAGCCCCGTGAGTAACAAAACAAAAGTCAAATATAAACATATACAAATTACATATAACTGTATTATATAAAACATCAATATTAATACTATATAGTAGTATGTAAACATTATAAAAACAATGTGCTATGTAGAACATTAATATATGATATAATTATATATAACAACACATTGCAATGATGTATAATATGTAATTATAATATATCATAATATATTGTAATTCTATTCTATTATATAACATCATTACATTGTAACTATTATACTTATATATTATTTTGTATATTATATAAATATATTACATGCTATATATTTATATAACATACTTATATATTATACGTAATGCATAATTATATATAAATATATGCCTATAAATATATTGTATAGTGTCAATATTTTAATAGATGTGCCTCTAAAATGTAGCAGCTTGCTTCTTTTCTGTTTTTTGGTCTGAGATCAGGATTCGAACCTGGTAACTGATGCTTTCGCTCATTGGCTAGGGCTATACCAACTGAGCCTTGTCTCCAATCCCTTCTTTTTTTCTTCAAGTGGGTAAAAGAACACAAAAGATATTATGCTTAAAGCACAGGGGTACTATGTTCCTCCGGAGTTTTTGCTCTTTTTAGTTGGTTCTTGTTGTTTTTCAGTGCTGGGAACTAAATTCAGGGCCTCTCTCTTGCTACCCCAAGCACTCACTCTTTCAATGAGCTAAATTCCCAACCTCCTTTTCGCTCACTTATATATTTGTTTGTTTATCGTGCTAATACTAGGGCTTGGACTCAGGGCCTAAGTATTGTACCTTAGCTTTTTTTTTTTTACTCAAAGCTGGCACTTTACCACTGGAACCACATTTCTACTTCCAGCATTTTAGTGGTTCATTGGAGATAAAGTCTCAAAGACGTCCTTACTTGGCCTGGCCTTCAGCGATGAACCTCCGATCTCAGCCTCCTGAGTAGCTAGGATGACAGGCATGAACAACTGTTGTCCAGCAGGGTGTTGATTCTTTAAAGCAAGCTATAACGCCATTATCCTATCTGTATCAGTCAGCTATCACCACCATAGAGCCGAGTAAGAAACCACCCCAATAGTCAGAGATACAGGGCAATTCACATTTGGTTCTCTCTTCACCGTCTGTGAGTTGAGGGTTGGCCCTGGGGTGCTCCTGGAGTCCGGTTTGCATCCCGTGTCTCTATCATCTCAGGCCAGTGGGCTCTGTTCACATGCTGGGGAAGAGCTCAAGAACCAGGCCAATCCTGCAAAGGCTCTCCAGCCTCCATTGGTTAAAACAAGTCACATGACCCAGGCAGAGTGATAACCTCCACTGGCACTGGGAAAGGCTGCCCTATTGCCCTTTTTGTAGTGACCCTAACCCAGTACCCGGCTGAGGGGACCAGTGTGTAAGCTACCAGCATCTGGCTCAAATGTGCACGTCTTAATACCAAATTGAGCTTCCAGTGCAGTTTCATTTCTCTCATGCTATTGGCAGTGAGGAGCTGGGAGGCAGGGGCTCCTGCCTGTCATCCTAGCTACTCGGGAGGCTGAGATCTGAGGGTGGCGGTTGGAGGCCAGCCGGGGTAGAAAAGTCTATGAGATGCTTATCTCCAATGAACCGGCAAAGTGGAGCTGGAGCCCAAGTGGTAGAGCACCAGCCTTGAGCAAAAAAGCTAAGGGCGAGAGCCTATGTCCTGAGTTCAATCCCTAGAACTGGCATGTGTGTTGTGTGCATGCACGTGTGTATATAGACACACACATGTAATATTGGCAGTAAGGGGCTCAAGAGGTACAATGCCTTCCTACCAGTGAGGCCGTGAGTTCTAATCCATATTACTGTCCCTCCCCTAATAATAATAATTATTAAATATTAATAAATTATTTATATTTATCCATATATAATAAATAGATGATTATATACATAATTATAGAAACACATACAATATTCACATGTAATATGTATAATATATAAATGATGTACATTATATATCATACACTGTATAATTACATATCATATAATATATAATTTATTAACATATTAGTAGATTACATAATATATAGCTATGTATTATAATATTATATAAATATTAATATATAATTATACCTATACATGAATATGTATTTCTATATAAAATATATACATATATTTATATATAGTTGGTCATGGTGATTGAACTCAGGGCCCAATAATAATATCAATAGTGACATTTCAAGCAGTTAAGAGTCGGGTTGGAGGCATGGCTCAGTTGATAGAGCACTTCTCAGTGAGTGAAAGTGTCAAGTACCTAGCTCGAGTCCCTGTCTCAGATCTGAACACAACAGAGCATCTACCAGTGGACCTAAACCTTCTGACTGCAAGTCCTGTTGCCTCCGCCCACCTGCTATGCAACCTCTATTGGTCCAGCCTCGGTTTCCCCCATCCTCCTCCATAGAGGCAGCGCTGATGCTAGCCCAAGGGCTTTCTGCAGAGTGAGCGGCACTTCTCTGTGTGTGTGTGTGCATGCATGTGTGTGTGTGTTTATTCATTTACTTTATGCTGTTCAGCCCTAGCACAGGCAAGAGCACCCGCTCTATGCAAGGAGTGGCAGGAAGCTGGGGGGTCTAGCACTCTCTGCCCAGACTCCTCCCCTTATCCCCCCCCAATCCCCCCCCCCAACTTGGTCCCACTTGGCTCACTTAGCCTGGTTTGCCACAAGGCTACAGCAGGCCCTGCCTTATCTCCAGACGCCCCTGTTATCTGCAAGCCCATCTGTGGACAAATGGCCAGCCGACTGGCTCCTGGTCACCCTGCCTGGGGGTGGGGGGGCTCTTCTCAGGCCTGTGTCTGGCAATTTGGGCTGGAGCCCAAGGTGGGGGGTCTCCCCCCATAGAGGAGGCCCAGGCTGGCCCCACCCCTGGGGGCTTCAAATCCCAGAAGCAGGCAGCTTGGAAATTCCATTCTAAAGACAGAAATCCCAGCCATCAAATCCTTCTTTTTCCCAGCAGGCCTTTCAGGGACAGAGGACAGGCTGCCTTGCTCCTTCTCCTCAGCTGGATTGGGAAACTGAGGCTCAGAGAGGGGCGGGATCTGCCACAGCTTACAGAGTCCTCGCAGTGGCTTTGCTAGGACCACACGGAGGCCTCTTGGCTCCTCTTCCAGACTCTAAACTGGAGAGTCAGCAGAGGCAGAGTTGCAGGCCCTGGGAGCGGTGGCTGGAGCGAGTTGCACATTTTCTCTGGCCTTGGATTCTAAACTGGAGAGTCAGCAGAGGCAGAGTTGCAGGCCCTGGGAGCGGTGGCTGGAGCGAGTTGCACATTTTCTCTGGCCTTGGTTGTGTCAATTTTACATACAGAGGTGAGAGGGGCGAGGGTAACCCCTCTTCTGGACACCCAGGCATGCAGGAGCCTGGTGGAAGCAGAAGGCCCCCTGGTTCACCACCCTTGTTCAGGTCTCAGGTTCCTGCTAGCTCAGCAGGACGTTAGCCAATCGCATGGCTTCATTCTCTCTGGGCCTTAATTTCCACCAATAAAATCAATGGAAGAATAAGAGCCCGCCCCTCAAGCTGGATGCCAGTGGCTCATGCCTGTCATCCTAGCTGCTCAGGAGGCTGAGAGCTGAGGAGTATTGTTCCAAGCCAGGCAAGGCAGGAAAGTCCATGAGACACTGATCTCCAATAAATGACTCCGAAAAAGCTGGAAGTGGTGTTGTGGCTCAAGTGGTAGAGTGCTAGCTTTGAGCAAAAGAAGCTCAGGGACCATGCCTCAAGCCCTGAGTTCAACCCCCAGGACCAGCAAAACAAAACAAAACAAAACAAAAAAACTAAGTAAAACAGAAATCCTCTTTTCAGAGGGTGGTTGTGAGGATTAAAGATGTTAGTCTATCAAAAAAAAATAGCGCCTTTAGATAACATATATGTTCATTAATATGAATTACTGGTGTGTGTGTGTGTGTGTGTGTGTGTGAGTGAGTGTGTGTGTGTGTGTTAGTTGTGCTGATTATGGGGCTGAAACTCTGAACCTAGACTCTCTCCTTTAGCTTTTTCATCTAAGGCTGACCATTACTACTTGAGCCACAGCTCCACTTCTGGCTTTATATTTTTGGTGGTTAATTGGAGGTAAGGGTCTCACAGACTTTCATGCCCAGGCTAGCTTTGAACCAGGATCCTCAGATCTCAACCTCCTGAGTTGCTAGGATGACAAGCAGGAGCCACAAGGAACCCTGGCAAATGATGTATTTTTATGAGTCTGCTAGTAGGGGCATACAGTATATCAGTTGGAATATCTGGATTGATAACAGCCGTGTTGTGTGACCTTGGGCGATTGACTTACCATTTCTGAGTCTCTATTTTCTTGTCTGTAAAAAGGGGCAGTGTGAGGGACTGGGAATGTGGCTTAGTGGTAGAGTGCTTGCCTAGCATGCATGAAGACCTGGGTTCGACTCTTAGCACCACATATACAGAAAAAGCTAGAAGTGGTGCTGTGGCTCACATGGTAGAGCGCTAGCCTTGAGCACAAAGAGGCTCAGGGCAAGTGCCCAGATCCTGAGTTCAAGCCCTACAAGTGACAAAAAAAAAAAAAAAAAAAAGAAGGGAGTACAGCGTGCAAGGCAAAAAATACAAAATAAAACTAAAGAGCCAGAAATAGAGGTATGGCTCAAGTGGTAGAACACCAGCCTTGAGCAAGAAAATACTAAGTGCAAGCACAGGCCCTTGAGTGGAAGTCCCCAGTATGAGCACAAAATGGTGGGACAAGGGAAGTTTGTGCCTGAGGCTCGGTGAGGGGGCTTCACACACAGCGTGGCTTTAAGCATGGCCAGAAAAAGGGGGGAGGGAACACTGGGGATTCCTAGGGACCCACAGAGAAGGTGTCTGCCTAGAAGAGCTGGAGACAGCCCAGGGGCGGTTGTTTAGAGTGCCCATCTCTGCTTTGATGGATGCTGCCGTTGTGGGAGTCTGTTTGCAGATTTCTTCTGGAAACATGAATCAAGGACAGTTTGGATAATACATGCGTTCTTCTGTCAAACATCTCCCCCCATGTTGGAGCCAAGGAGCCCGGGGAGGCTGTGTGTGTGTGTCTGTGTGTGTGTGTGTGTGTGTGTGTGTGTGTGTGTGTGTCCCAGATTGTCCCCTGGGATGGAGGCTCATCCTTGCCCACCCCCCCCTTCCCGGAGCCAACCCAGCCGAAGATCCACAATTCCGGAGACAGGCGCCCTGGTCTCAAAAACTTCTCTAGAAAACAAGATAAGCTTTGGACTCACCCAGAAAGCACTGGTGGGAGAGATAAGAGCCCATCTGCTTCCACTCTGGTCCCTCTGATCCTACACAGCCATACCAGAGTGATCTTTAAAAATGTAAATCGTGGGGGGCTCCCCGTGCTGGCCCCCAAGCCTCCAGTGACTTGCTTTGCAATCCAGCAAGATGACGCCTCTTCAACATGGCCTCTGAGGCCCCATGCACCCCCCTCCCCTGCCTGGTCACACCTCTCTCCTTGAACTGAGGGCCTGGGCACCTTCCCTAAGCTTTTTGCTCAAGGCTAGCACTCACCCACTTTGAGTCCCAGCTCTAAGCTCTACTTGTGGGTTTTGTTTTGGGGTGTTTTGTTTTGTTGTTTTGTAGTTTATTGGAGGGAAGAGTTTCACAGACTTTCATGCCCAGGCTGGCTTCAAACTGCGATCCTCAGATCTCAGCTTCCTGAGTAACTAGGATGACAGGCGTGAGCCACCAGTGTCTAGCTTCTTGGGACCTTTTAAGAGGAAGTGCTGACCAGATACCTCACCACATGAAAACCTCTTTGTGTCCGCTCTCAAGAAAAAATAGAAAAAGAAAAAAAGGAACTAGAGGTCATCTCCAACAAACCCTAACACAATTCTTTCCCTTGAGATATTTCACATCCAAGAAACTATGATCTGGATATTTTGAAGATATATCTCCAGCTGTTTTCTAGACTCTTACCTGGGTTTTCTCTGGTGATTAGTTCAGGTTTGGCTACCATTTCTGCATTAGTTATTTATTTAAATTAATTAATTTTAAAATTTTTACCTTTGTGCCAGTTCTGGGGCTTGGTACTCAGGGCCTGAGCACTGTCCCTGGCTTCTTTTTGCTCAAGGCTAGCACTCTGCCACTTCTGGCTTTCCCCATATATGTGGTGCTGAGGAATCGAACCCAGGGCTAGCACTCTTGCCTCTAGGCCATATTCCCAGCCTCCTGAGCTTCTTCTTATTGAAGGCTAGTGCTTTACTACTGAGCCACAGATGACTTCTGGCTTTTTCTGAGTAGTTTATTGTAAATAAGAGTCTCATGGACTTTCTTTCCAGGCTGGCTTTGAAGAACAATCCTCAGATCTCAGCTTTCTGAATAGTTAGAATTATAGGTGTGAGCCACTGGCACCTGTGTAATTTATGTTTGTGCTAGTGCTGGGGCTTGAACTCAGGGCCTTATGATCTTATTTAGCTTTTTTTTTTTTTTCTGGAGCTCTTCCACTTGAGCCACACCTTAAAATTTTTTACTTTTTGCTGGTTCATGGGAGATTCCAGAATCTCATGGGCTTTTCTGCCTAGGCTGGCTTCATAACCACAATCCTCAGATCTCAGCCGCTTGAGTAGCCAAGATGACAGGTGTGAGCCACCAGCGCCCAGCTCTGCATTGTTAAAGGTAAAGAAATCAAAGAAAGCAGGAAAGGACATAAAGAATGACCTTGGAATCCACGTGGTAGATTCAACTTTTAAGTCTCTTCTGCTGTGAGATTGTCCTCCCATGCTCCAAGTTTACTGAAGTTGGTCTTGGAGGCTTGACTTGGGAAAGGACATTTGAAAGCCACGCGGGTGCAGGGTTTCTCGTGTCCTCTAGGTGGCACCCAATTCTCTGGGGAAAAGAGCAAGCAGCTGGTAATTTTCCGGAGAAAGAAGCGTATTTAAGAGGGTCTAAGCCCTAAGCAGCAACTCACCTCTTGTTTCTCCAAAGAGCTCCAGCATTCATTCATTTTGCACCATTTTTTTTTTTTGGTGCTTCCTGCCTGCTTTTGCCTGGATTCTTGCCATTTGTAAGTTGTGGAACAACTACAACAAAATAACACACAGGAAAGGTAGTTTTACTTAAGAGACAAGTGCTTTGCTCTTTTCTTTCTCTTTTTCTTGTCAGTTGTGGGTCTTGAAATCAGGGCCTAGGTGCTATCCCTGAGCTTTTGTTTTTGCTCAAGGATCATGTTCTATCACTTTGAGCTACAGCTCCACTTTCTTTTTTTTTTTTTTTTTGGTGGTTCCTTGGAGATCAAAGTCTTACAGACTTTCCAGTCCAGGCTGGCTTTGAACCACAATCCTCATATCTCAGCCTCCTGAGTAGTTAGGATTATAATTATAGTGAGCCACTGGCACCTGCTTAGCACTCATATACCCAAAGAACATTTCTCCAGAGTTTTGCACACTGGCAAGCATGGTACCTGGGCTGGATTTGAACCAGGATCCTCAGATCTCAGCCTCTTGAGTAGCCAGGATGACAGGCATGAGCCACGGGTGCCCAGCTATGTGCTCTTCTCTTGTTAAGATCTGGAGTACCTTTCTGGTCTTAAGTGCTCTTCAGAGAGAATGTTCTGGAATAAATGATTTAGAAGTCCCTCCCTAAATCTTCTCCAGACTCCTGGTCTCCCTAGAAAGGACCTCAGCTGGTATTAAGTCCTCATGCACAGGGGGAAAATGGAGCTCAAAGGGCCTGGGCACTTGCATGGGGGTGGGGCTGGCATCTCCCTCAGGAAGGGATTTGGGGGTTGCTGGCCCTCCTCTATCCTTAGAGAGAAACAGCACCATAGCCCTCACTCTTCGAGGGCTTGTCACCAGCTCATCCTTCTTCACCTGGCAACAACAGCACAGAGAATCCAGAGATGGGTGGGATACACCTCAGTTTCTTCACGTGTAAAATGAGGGCACACCATACTTTCCCCACAGGGTGTGTGTGGCCACCCCTATTAACCCAACTGCTGCTTTATGCTTCTCTCTGCTGAAGGAGATCTGTAGAGACTCAGCCCCTCGACCCAGAGGATGATGGGAAGGGCAAAGGGGGGGGGGCTGCTCCTCAAAGCTAGGGGTCCCCAGTATGGAGGCTCATGCCTGTAATCCTAACTACTCCACAGGCTGACGTCTGAGGACTGTGGTTCAAAGCCTGGTGGGCAGGAACAGCTGTGAGACTTTTCTCTCCAATTGGCCACCCCCTCCCCCCAAAAAAGGGCATAAGTGGAGCTGTGGCTCAAATGTCAGAGCGATAGGTTTGAGCACAAAAGCTCAGGAACAATGCCTAGGTTCTGAGTTCAAGCCCCAGGACCAGCACCAAAAAAAAAAAAAAGCCCGTAAAATATGTATTAAATTAAAAAACACCCCCCACCCCAAACAAAACAGAAGAAGGGGATCAGGCAACCCTGCTTTTGTATTCAGGCTCTGAGTCCAGGGTTGTGATCTTACACAAGTCAGTGCAGTGTCTAGGTTGAAATTTATTTATCCAATGAGAACAATCCCAGCCTTGTTTTAAGAGGTCCAGGCAGCAGAATGAGATACATGGCAGCATCTGGCTTTGGTACCTTTGGAGCAAGAACACTCCCCCCACCTCTCCAGTCTGCCCTGGAGCTTGAACTCAGAGCCTGGGTGCTGTCCCTGAGCTTTTTCCCCCCCTCAAAGCTAGCACTCTACCACTTTGAGCCACAGCACCACTTCTGGTTTTCTGGTGATTCATTGGAGATGAGACTCTCACAGCCTTTCCTGCCCGGGCTGGCTTTGAACCATGATCCTCAGATCACAGCCTCCTGAGTAGCTGGGATGACAGGTGTGAGCCACCAGCACCCAGCAGAACACTCGTTTCTTTGCTTCTAGGGGGATGGTCCGGGGGAGACAGAGGCTTGTCTTTTTCTCCTCTGGTTTCTGTGTCTCACTGTGGTGACTCCTCAGTTTCTCTTCCTCTTCCATCATCTGTGAGCACCATCTAGTTCCAAGTCTTGCTCTCTTGCTGTGGCTCCATAGGGCTAAGTGTGCCTTGCTCACCTGCCAGACCAGCTCACAACACAGTGCCTGGCCCTGAGCCAAAACCACACTGCAGTTTGAAATGCTCCCTGTGTCCCAGCCTAAGCACTTCCTCTTTTCATCTAAGCCTCATCACCTTCCAGGGAGGAGATTTGGTTCTCCCCATTTTACCCATCATGCAGCTGGAGTTCAGAAAGACCAAGCCACTGGCCCATGGGGTGGGAGCTAGGTGCAAAGTTTTCTGGGTACAGAAATCTAGGACAAGGGGCAGGGAAGGTGGCTTAGTGGGAGAGTGCTTGCCTAGCATTCAGGAAGCCCTGGGTTCGATTCCTCAACACCCCAGAAGCATAAAAAGCCGGGAGTGGTGCTGTGTCTCAAGTGGTAGAGTGCTAGCCTTGAGCAAAAGAAGCTCAGGGACATTGTCCAGGCCTTGAGTTCAAACCCCAGGACTGACAGAAAAAGAAGAAAGAAAGAAAGAAATCTCAGCTAGGCATCAATTTCGTGGTTGTGCCCAGATGTGAAGCCAGAGGTGTGCGGCTCTCACCCTCCGCTATTCAGAGGGTGCAGGGGCCACGTGCAATCCATGGCGGTTGACTCACGATTGGCATTAGCCCCAGTTCTTCCTGAGCGTCCCTCGAACCATACAGCTTTATGCTGCGTTCACTCACGTCCCACCAGCCACGACCCCTTTAGGGCCTTCCCCCGCCAGAAGAGGTGACTGACCCTGTGCTGTAATGTTCAAAAGCTCCATTGCTCAACCTTTATCTAGAGCATCGCTGCTCCTGTGCGTCAGAGGGAAGGAGTGGGGAGGGCGCCCACCTAGCTTCAGCTCAGTCCTGCTTTGTCTGTTTGTAGGTGGCCCCCTCTCCCTGCTGTAGTGCAGTGACTAGGGTCTACCGCTCAGCCAGAGGCACGCCAAAGAAATGGAAGCATCAGATACTAGCGGCTCACGCCTGTCATCCTAGCTACTCAGGAGGCTGAGATCTGAGGATCGTGGTTCTAAGCCAGCCCAGGCAAGAAAGTCTGTGAGATACCTATCTCCAAGGAACCAGCAAAAAGACAGAGTGGAGGTGTGACTCAACTGGTAGAGCACCAGCATTGAATGGAAAAAGCTAAGCATAAAGGATGAGGCTCAAGCCCTAAGTGCCAACACACACACACACACACACGTATCTGGGTGCTGATGATGATTTCTACCTGCAATCCTAGCTACTCAGGAGGCTGAGTTTGAGTGAGGAGCATGGTTTGAAGCCAGGTCAGGCAGGAATGTCCAAGAGATTTCTGTTTTTCAGTCATGAGGCTTAAACTCAGGGCTAGGGCTCTATCCTTGAACTCCTTTGCTCAAGGCTAGTGCTCAACCACTTTGAAGCTGCAGCTCCACTTCCAGTTTTCTGGTGGTTCATTGGAGACAAGAGTCTTATGGACTTTCCTGCCTGGGCTAGCTTTGAACCGTGATCCTTAGATCTCAGCCTCCTGAGTAGCAAAGATTGCAGGTATGAGCCACCAGCACCTGGCCCAAGAGAGTCTAATCTCCAATTCATCACCAGTCAGAAGTGGTGATGTGGCTCAAGTGCTAGACTTGAGTACAAAAGCTAAGGGCCCCAGACCCTGAGTTTAAGCTCCAGGGTCAGCACATAATAATAGTAATAATACTAACATTAAAAGCAATCAGGGGCTGGGAATATGGTTTAGCGGTAGAGTGTTTGCCTTGCAAGCATGAAGCCCTGGGTTCGATTCCTTAGCACCACACAAACAGAAAAAGCCAGAAGTAGTGCTGTGGCTCAAGTGGTAGAGTGCTAGCCTTGAGCAAAAAGAAGCCAGGGACAGTGCTCAGGCCCTGAGTTCAAGCCCCAGGACTGGCAAAAAACAAAACAAACAAACGATAAAAGCAATCAACGATTCCGTCCCGCCCGGGAGATTTAAGAAAGTCCCTGTCTGCAAAGGTTTTTGAGAAACTGGTCTGAGGGGGAATGAATGATGAATACAAACTTGTGTGATTCCCCCTCCTGAGCCCCCCAGCTCTTTCAATCTGGACAAATAACCACTCCATGGCTTTGGTAGGCTTCAAGTTGGGAACCCTCAGTTCAAGGCCCTGGGCAAGTCCCTTCCTCGGCTCAGAGCCCCTGAAGGCACATCTGGAAAGGGGAAAGGGGAAAGAGTGTGTGGGAAGGCAGCATGGAAATCAAGTATTTTCTCACTAGACAGCACCACACAGCTACTATGTTAGATTGGGATTAAAAAAAAATTTTTTTAGGTCCCCAGACCAGGACCCCAATTTAGGTACCTGAGGCTTTCACTCATTGGCTGGTGCCCTGTCTCTAGCTCCTGGATCCAGGTTTCTGCTTCTGATTCAGAGCTAGGTTTCCTGGCTTTTGGATTCACTGGCTTTGTGTGCTCAACCAGGCTGCCTCAGTGTCCCCTCTGTGTGGTGAGAGGGTGGTTCTGAGAGGCTGACAGGCGTGGAGGAACCTCGTGGTTAAGATCCTAGGCTACCGATGGATGAGATGTACCCAGCTTGAAGCCCTCCGCTGGTCAATGGTGAGGGGACCCAGAGACCATCACTAGGTGATTTCAAGCCAATCATTCTACCTTCTGTCCTGTGGTCTTTTCATTTGTGAAGCTGACCCCAAGAAAGCATAGCCCACAGCCAAGTGCTTTGGTGGCTCGTGTCTGTAAATCCCAGATACTTAGGAAGCTGAGATCTGAGGACCATAGTGCGAAGCTAGCTTGAGCAGGAAAGTCTGAGATTTTTATCTTCTAAACTACCAAAAAAAAAAAAAAAAAGCTGGAAGTGGAGCTGTAGCTCAAGTGACATAGGGTTAACTGTGAACAAAAGAAGCCAAAGAACAGAGCTCAGGTTCTGAGTTCTAGCCCTAGGACTGGCACAAAAAGAAAGAAAGAAGGACGGGAGAGAGGGAGGGAGAGAGGGAGGGAGGGAGGGAGGAAAAAAGGAAAGAAGGAAGGAAGGAAGGAAGGAAGGAAGGAAGGAAGGAAGGAAGGAAGGAAGGGGAAAAGTACTAGCTATTCAGGAGGCTTGAGATCCGCAGATTATGGTCTAAAGCCAGCCCAGGAAGGAAAGTTTGTAAGACTCTTATCTCCAATAAACCAGTAAAAATCCAGAAGTTGAGCAGTGACTCAAGTGGTAGAGTGCCAGACCTGAATGAAAAAAGCCAAGCAAGAGTAAAAGGCCCTGAGTTCAAGCCTCAGTACTGGCACTGCTTAAAGAGAATAAGATAATATTTTTTTTAAAGTAAAATAAAAGCCATTCAATAGGGCTGGGAATGTGGCTTAGTGATAGAGTGCTTGCCTAGCATTCATGAAGCTCTGGGTTTGATTCCTCAGCACCACATACACAGAAAAAAGTGGAAGTGGTGCTGTGGCTCAAGTGGTAGAGTGCTAGCCTTGAGCAAAAAATAGCTCAGGACAGTGCCCAGGCCCTGAGTTCAAGCTCCAGGACTGGCAAAAACAAAACAAAACAAAAACCCATTAATTAAATGGTAGAACAGGTGGCAGAGCTATGGCAGCTGATGAAGAAGTGAATTTCAAGCAGCTGGACTTTGGGGTGGGGGCAGGGGATATGGATTGGGTGACCTGGCTTTGATTATGTAATTCATGAGTGGCTTGCTAAAGGAATCCCTTGATATAACCCCCCCCCCCTCTTTTTTCCCCTAGTAATCAGGTCTCTGCAAGCTTCATTGCCAGGCGTTTGGGCTAATGTTCTTTTGGTACAGGTTGCAAAAAAAATAACATAAATAACTCATCCTAGGACTTCAAACATGCCACTTCAGATGTATGGGGGAGATTCTGGGTTTGCAAAAGAAAAAAAAGAAAAGCATCCCCGTGGCTTTACAGGCTGTCTGGAGAACAGAGATCAATGCTTTGGTTTTATGGGCCAGCTGGGGCACGTGACCTGAGCCCCCAAATCCTTTGCTTTATGGGTTGTTTACACATTCCTAGTGAGAGATGGTTTACATTCTGGGTCCTGAGCATACTCCTAAATCAGCAGCAGGGTTCCTGCAAGTGGGAGTGAAAGAAATCCGTGTGTGTGTGTGTGTGTGTGTGTGTGTGTGTGTGTGAACAGGAGGCCCACAGGGAGCAGCAGGGAGGAAGAGGAGGGCCTGGGGGGGTTGTACATAGCCCCTCAGCTCACCTCAGTTTCCTGGTAGTGGCACCTGAAAGCTATTGCTGAGTGGGACCCTATGCAGAAGTGGAAGGGGGTGGGGGGGAGACACAGGGGAAGGAGCATACATGCGCAGAGTGACATGACCCAGGCCTGCCGGAAGTCCTCCAGGCCGGCCCTGGGCACACACTGGCTCATTGCATTCCCATGAATCCCTACGAGGGTTTGTTGTTGTTGTTGCTTTGTTTTGTCTTGTGTTGGTGCCATTCCTGGGGGCTTGAACTTGGGGCCCGGGTGCTATCCTTGAGCCTTTTTGCTCAAGGCTAGTAATGCTCTACCACTTGAGCGCCAGCCCCACTTCTAGCTTATTATTTATTTATTTTGGGGGTAGGGTGGGGGGCTATTTCATTGGAGAAAAAGTGTCATAAACGTTTCCTGCCCAGGCTGGCTTCAAACCACAATCCTTGGCCTCCTCAGTAGCTAGGACTACTTGGGAGGGTTTTATTTCAAGGTTGGAAATGGGACCTGCAGGCTCAGAGAGGTGAATGGACACAGGTGTGTGTGTGGGGGGGGGGAGATGGGGAGAGGGGGTGTCAGATGATTAAAAGCCTGTTGTGATCAGGGCAAAAGACTTGGGGGGTCTGTCAGCTGTGGGATCTTCACAGTTGTCCTGTGAGGTAGGTATTGTAATTGTATCCTAAGATCATGGTTCAAAGCCAGCCTGGACAGGAAAGTCTGTGAGACTCTTTAATGAACCACCAGAAAACTGGAAGTGGTGCTGTGGCTCAAAGTGGTAGAGTACTAGTCTTGAGCAAAAGAATTCAGAGACAGCACCCAGACAATGAGTTCAAGCTCCATAACCAACCAAAGAAAAGAGCAGAGACGGGCTGGGGATATGGCCTAGTGGCAAGAGAGCTTGCCTCGTATACATGAGGCCCTGGGTTCGATTCCCCAGCACCACATATACAGAAAACGGCCAGAAGTGGCGCTGTGGCTCAAGTGGCAGAGTGCTATCCTTGAGCAAAAAGAAGCCAGGGACAGTGCTCAGGCCCTGAGTCCAAGGCCCAGGACTGGCCCCCCCCCCCAAAAAAAAAAGAAAGAAGAGAAAAGAGCAGAGACCCACACGGCCAGCCTAGAGATCCTGAGCAATACTAAATGCTAATTGCTTTAAGCATTGTACTTTGGGATGATTGATTACGCAACATTAGCTGATAGATTACTTTGTGTTGTTTAAATCAGTCCTTGCTGGTTTTTGTTTTTGTTTTTATTTCTTTGCCAGTCCTGGGGTTTGAACTCAGGGCCTGGGCACTGTCCCTGGCTTCTTTTTGCTCAAAGCTGGCACTCTACCACTTGAGCCACAGCGCCACTTCTGGCATTTTCTATATATGTGGTGCTGAGGAATCAAACCCAGGGCTTCATGCATGCAAGGTAGGCACTCTTACCACACAGACACATTCTCAGCTCTATTGAATGGCTTTTATTTTACTTTAAAGAAACATTCTTATTATCTCTAAGCAGTTGTACACAGGAGTTGCCATACTATTTTAATTAATTAATTTTAATTTTTGTGTTTATGTGGTGCTGAGGAATCGAACCCAGGGCTTTATGCTTGCTAGGCAAGCACTCTACCACTAAGCCATATTTTCAGCCCATTCAGGCTGGCATTTTTTGTGTTTTTTTTTGGTCATTATCAATGAGAAAATTCCTAAGGATGCAATTATAACACCTACCTTGCAGGACAACTGCCAAGACTGCATGGCTAGTAGACTTGAGGCGCACAGTAATCAACAGCTGTCATGGTGACTTCAGGTTCATTCACCTAGGCAGATCCTTCACCTAGGCCTCCAGCCAGAGGCAGTCCTTTGTCAAGAGGGTGAGAAAAGATGGAGAAGTGGCAGAGGGGACCAAAAGGGAGGTGCTAAAGGTCACCAGACACTTGCATGAAGAATGGGCGGATCCATTTTCTTCTTCTGAGATGAACACATCCATGTACCCAGAGTGAAGGAGATATTCCTTTGCTCGTTGAACTGAATTGCTATTTTAAAAGTCTTCTACCAGGTGCTCATGGCTTATGCCTGTCATCCTACCTACTCAGGAGGCTCAGATCTGAGGATTGAGGGTTGAGGCTAGCCTGGGCAGATACATCTGAAGGACTCTGATCTTTACTGAACCAGCAGAAGAAAAAAAGCCAGAAGAGGAGATATGGCTCAAAGGGTAGAGTGCCAACCTTGAGCAAAAATAAATAAATAAATAAAGCAAGTGAAAGAGCAAGATCTGGAATTCAAGCCCCAGATGCACCACACGCACAGGCATGTGCACACACACACACACACACACACACACACACACACACACAAATCCAATGACCAGTTAACCACTAAAAAGCCAGGAGTGGAGCTGTGGCTCAAGAGGTAGAACCTTTAGCAATAAATAAATAAATAAATAAATAAATAAATAAATAAATAAATAAATAAAAGAACAGGGCTACCTAGTGGGTAGAGTGCTTGTCTCGCATACATGAAGCCCTGGGTTTGATTCCTCAGCACCACATATATAGAAAAAGCCAGAAGTGGCGCTGTGGCTCAAGTGGTAGAGTGCTAGCCTTGAGCAAAAAGCTCAAGGACAGTGCTCAGGCCCTGAGTTTAAGCCCCAGGACTGGCAAAAAACAAAACAAAAATTAAAAGAACAAAACATAACAAAAACAGCTAAGTGCTCAGGCCCTGAGTTCAAGCCCCAGTCCCTGCACGCACCCATGCACACACAGAGGCCAATGTCCAATGAAACATCAGCTCCTTTCCCACACAATATGTATGCATAAAAAAATTATATCTGTACCATAAATGCCATCCCTGATTTCCTTCCTTCCTCCCTCCCTCCTTCCCTCCCTTCTTTCTTTCCTTTCTTCCTCCACCATAGATCACAAACAGCTCCCAATGGGTTGAGTTCTTAAATACCATCACAGTCCTGATTTGCTGGGACCAGGGGAAGGGAAAACTGAGTTTCAGAGTCGCGTTGCTTCCTTTGGGGAAAGCAGTCAGCCCTCCTCATCCCCACCCAGAGATGTTGATTCGAAGAGGGCCCCCCACCGCCCCCCCCCCCCCCCCCCCCCCGCCACCCGGCCAAATCTGCCATTAACATGGTGGGTATCCAGTTTTTTTTTTCTCATCTCTGCCCATCCCCCACTCTTCCCCAATCCTTACACACACACACACACACACACACACACACACACTCCAACCAGGTGTGAAATGGGGAATGTTTCAGTTGGGAGTGAATGTTTACAGCTTCCCTGAAACCCTTACACATAAAAATTCATCATAAGCTGACAGTTCTTTAAATTTCACTGTGCAAACAGGGCTGCCATAATATTTAAGCTCTGCTTGTTCTATTAAAGTTCTATTAAAACCACGTGGGCTCCCACCTGGAGTCCCCTTCTGCCACCGCCAAATGTGAGGAAACGCCCGAGGGGTGTTGGTTTGGGTGGAAGGCTCAGATCTCACGTGCTTTGAGCCCCGAGTTACAGAGTTACAGTTACCTCTCTCTCTCTCTCTCTCTCTTGCTCTCACTCTCTCTTCCTTCCTTTCTTCCTTCCCTTCTCCTTCTCTCCATCCTTCTTTTTCTTTCTTTTCCTCCCATCTTTCTTTCTCTTTTCCTTCTTTCTTTTTCTCTTTCTCTTTATCCTTCCTTCCTTCCTTCCTTCTTCCCTTCCTCCCTCCCATTCTTTCTTTTTTTCCCTCTTTTCTTTGCCTCCTTCCTTTCCCTTTTCTTTTCCTTCCTTTCTTTCTTTCCCTTCCTCCTTTCCTTCTCTCTTTCTCCCTCCCTTCCTTCCTTTCTTTGTCCTTCCTTCCTTCTTTCCCTCCTTCCTTTCTTTCTCTTTTCCTTCTTTCATTTTCTCCTTCCTTCCATTCCTCCCTTCCTTCCTTCCTTCCTTCCTCCCTCCCTCCTTTCCCCCTCTCCCTCCCTCTCTCTTTCTTTCTTTCCCTCTCTCCTTCCTTTCTCTCTCTCCTTCCTTCCTTCCTTCTTTCCTTTCTCCTTCCTTCCTTCCTTCCTTCCTTCCTTTCTTTCTTTCTTTCTTTCTTTCTTTCTTTCTTTCTTTCTTTCTTTCTTTCTTTCTTTCTTTCTTTCTTCTTTCTTCTTCTTCCTTTCTTTCTTTCTTTCTTTCTTTCTTTCTTTCTTTCTTTCTTTCTTTCTTTCTTCTCTTTCTTTCTTTCTTGTTTCTCCTTCAGGGTTTTTCACCAGCAGTCCCAGGACCTGGGCCTCAAGAAGTTGCTCTGGACTCTGGCCAAGAATTGACCACACTGCCTTCAGGTTTCCTCTGTTTGACTCTTGCCTCTAGAACAGCCTCTAGAACCTTCCTGAGTCTCCGTGCCTCAGCTTCCCCATCTGTAAGCTTAAGACGTTTCTGGGGCAGGGATCTATGTGTGATGACATGGTTCTTCCTGAGGAGGAGGGTTGGACTATGCAAGCATCCCGTGTGTGTGTGTGTGTGTGTGTGTGTGTGTGTGTGTGTGAGAGAGAGAGACAACACACGAGAGTGTCACTAGTCTGTGAAGCCCTGATATTTTCTATTGATTTGTTTTCCTGTAACCTCATTCTCTGCCTACTTTTTGTATATTTATTGATTTGTAAAATCGATCATGTAAGCCCTACGCTGATGGCTCACACCCGTACTCCTAGCTCTTCAGGAGGCTGAGATCTGGGTATCACAGTGTGAAGCCAGCCTGGGCAGAAAAGCCTGTGAGACTCTTATCTCTAATTTGCCACCAAAAAGCCAGAAGTGGAGCTGTGGCTCAACTGATAGAGCACTAGCCTTGAATGGTAAAGCTAAGCAAAAGTTATGAGGCCCTGAGTTCAAGTCTCAGTACTTGCACGCACAAAAAAAAGTAGACAATTTTAAGGTTGCAATAACATCAAACAGAAAGATCTAGAGCTCCTCTATGCCTCTTGGGACACACAACATCCCTGCTATAAACATTCTACATCAGAGCAACACATTGCTTAGAACTAAATGACCTCCATCTGACAGACCATTGTCCAAAGTCCATTATTTACGTTCACTCTTTTTATGCTGGCCCTGAGGCTTGAACTCAGGGCCTGAGTGCTGTCCCTGAGCTATTTTGCTCAGGGCTGGTACTCTACCACTTAAGCCACAGCTTTACTTCTGGCTTTTTTACTGGTTAATTGGAGATAAGAGTTTCATAGCCTTTCCTGCCAGGGCTGGCCTCAAACAGCCATCCTCAGATCTCAGCCTCCGCAGTAGCTAGGATAACAGGTGTGAGCCACCAGCACACAGCAGTTTTTTTTTTCTTTTTCATTATTGAGTTTAAGAGATTTTGTACATTTTGGAAAACAATTTTTACCAGATAGATCTTGTGCAAACATTTCCTCCAAGTCTGTCTTCTACTTTTATTTTGTATTTTTTTGCTTAAAACTTAGTTGCTTACTTCAAGTTTGTAAATTCTCTTGTGTTTGTTTCCACATTTTGCTTTGCTCTATGTGTGTGTGTGTGTGTGTGTGTGTGTGTGTGTGTGTGTGTGTGTGTGTGTGTGTGCCAATCCTGGGGCTTGAACTCAGGGCCTGGACATTGTCCCTGAGCTTCTTTTTTGCTCAAAGCTAGCACTCTACCACATTGAACCACAGCACCACTTCTGGCTTTTTCTGTTTATGTGGTGCTGGGGAATCGAACCTAGGGCTTCACGCATGCTAGACCAGCACTCTACTTAAGTTATAAATCATAACAAGTGTGCTGCCACACCCCCACTGCCTGGAACACATACATGATGGTGATCACAAGATCCTAACGGAGCTAGGAAATTCCTCTGGCCAGCAAGAACATAGACATCCTCTTGCCATTGTGCAGTGCTTTACTTGTGGAGGTGTTGGGCTGAGTGCATAGGGCACTGTGAATGACATGAACGTCTCACACAAACTTGAGGTGTAAGGGAATGCATGAGGTCGAGGGGATAGGGCCATCGATGAGACCAGAGGGAGAAGGCAGTCATAATAGATATGTGAAAATAGGAGGATGGGGTTGAGAGAGATGGGGAGAATGATGGAAGGGGTCACACCGATCAAGAGGCACTGAACAAAATGGACGTGTTGAAATGAAACACCTTTGTGCAACTACTTAAAAGTAACTTTTGAAAAAATGAAAACTTCAAATAAAAAAAATTTTAAAGTCCAGTACCATTATATATAGTACACAACATTTGGTATAGGTAATAATTCACGAGAGCTTATGTATTCATTTGATCTTATGTCTTTTGTAGTGTTTGGCTCAAACACACACTAAGCATCTGCTCTACCACTGAGCTGTATTTCAGCCTGATACTTTTTAAACAATTATGTTACATATGTATATGTATATGTGTGTGTGTGTGTGTGTGTGTGTGTGTGTGTGTGTGTGTGTGTGTTGCTCCTGGGCCTGAACTCAGGGTTTGGGTACTGTCCCTGAGCCTTTTTTTTTTTTTTTTTGCTCAAGGCTAGTGCTCTACCACTTGAGCCATAGCTCTACTTCTGGCTTTTTCTGTAAGTTAGTCAAGATAAAAAAAAAGTCTCACGAACTTTCTTGCCTGGGCTGGCTTCAAACCTGGATCTTCAGATCTCAGTCTCCTGAGTAGCTAGGATGACAGGCATGAGCCTCTGGCAACCAGCCTGGCTTTTAAGTTTTGGGTTTTTTGTTGGTTTGTTTGTTTGCTTTTAGCTTATTAAGAAAGTTTAGTGTAAAATAATATACCCTTGTGAAATCAACAGCCTGTGGCATCCTCATGTTTCTCAAGTCTCTTGATTGCATCAGCTTCTCCTGTGCCTGGTTTAATCTGGTGTTAAAGGGTTCTGTGCATCATGAGCTTAGAAGCAGTAGGCTCTCATACATATGCATATATACCACAGAGGCACATAGGCTGTGTGTGTGTGCTAGTCAGTGCCACCAGTCTTGACTAAGTATGCAATGTGATGTCGTACAACAGTGAAATCACCCACCATCATTATGTTATACACATATGTCTGTAGGTTTGTTGTTGTTGTTGTTTTGTCAGTCATGAGGCTTGAACTTAGGGCCTGGACACTGCCTCTGAGCTTTTCTGTTCAAGGTGAGCACTCTACCACTTTGAGCCACAGCTCCACTTCTGGTTTTCTGATGGTTCATTGGAGATAAGAGTTTCACAAACCGTCTTTCCTGCCTGGGCTGGCTTTAAACCTCAATCCTCGAATCTCAGTCTCCTGTGTAGCTAGAATTGCAGGCTTGAGCCATCAGTGCCCGACTGCATTTCTTTTTCTGTACTACTGTAATATTGGTGTGTTTTTTCTATGTAATTTATAAATCCCACAATAAAGTATAATTTTTTTAAATGCTAGAGATTGAATTCCAGGCCTTGGGCATACAAAAGAATTCTACCACTAAACCATATCCCTAGTCTTAATATGCTTTAAAACTATTAAATGAACTTGAAACAATGTAAGAAATAGTCTTTCCTATTAACTCACATATTCATCATTTCAGATAACCTTTGTTTCTTCCTACAGATTTTCATACACTTTTAACTTTTCTTTTCTTTTCTTTTTTGCCATTCCTAGGGCTTGGGACTCAGGGCCTGAGCACTGTCCCTGAGCTTCTTTTTGCTCATGGCTAGAATTCTACCTCTTGAGCCATGGTGCCACTTCTGGCCCTTTCTGTTTATGTAGTACTAAGGAATCAAACCCAGGGCTTCATGCATGCTAGGCAAGCACTCTGCCACTAAGTCACATTCCCAGCCCCTGAATTTTTTTTTAAGAATATTTTTCTTTCGTGAATTTCTTTTAAGCCTGAAGAACTTCCTTAGAATTTCTTCCAGATCAGGTTAACTGGTGATGAATTCTAGCAGTGTTTGTGACTCTGAAAATGCCTTCATTTTGCCTTTATTTTACCAAGATGTTTATGATCAATATAGAATTTTAGGTGTTTTTTAGTTTTCTTTCAGCACCATTGTTCCATTGTTTTATGGCATTCATTGATCCTGAGTAAAAGTCATAATCATTTCCTTCCTTCCTTTCTTTTTTCTTTCTTTTTTTGATGGTCTCAGGGCTTGAACTCTGGGTCTGGGTGCTGTCCGTAAACATTCTGCTCAAGGCTAGCACTCTACCACTTGAGCTACAGCCCCACTTCCAGTTTTCTGGTGGTTCACTGTGAAGTGCCAGACTTTGAAGTCAGGCCCCATTTTACCATGTGAACCCCATTTTACCACGTGAACCCCATTTTAGAATAGAACCCTGAGCCAATCAGATCTGCACCTGTATCCTAATCTTGCTTGCTTGAACACCTGATTGTTGTTACTTTGTTCTTTGCCTTTATAAGCCCTGTGTAATCACAGCTCAAGGCTTCCTCCTAACCTCTGCTGTGTCGGTGGGTAGGACGAGGCCCGAGTTGCAGCTCGCTTAAATAAAGCCTTGCCTTACTTTTCTTTTCTTTTTTTTTTTTTTTTTGGCCAGTCCTGGGGCTTGGACTCAGGGCCTGAGCACTGTCCCTGGCTTCTTCTTGCTCAAGGCTAGCACTCTGCCGCTTGAGCCACAGCGCCACTTCTGGCCATTTTCTGTATATGTGGTGCTGGGGAACCGAACCCAGGGCCTCATGTATACGAGGCAAGCACTCTTGCCACTAGGCCATATCCCCAGCCCCTTGCCTTACTTTTGCATTTCGGAATGTCTGAGTCTCGGTGGTCTTCTTGGTGGTGGTTTCGCGGCTTGGCACAACAACTGGAGATAAGAGTCTCATGGACTTTCCTGCCTGGGCTGGCTTTGAACCTTGATCCTCATATCTCAGCCTCCTGAGTAGCTAGGATGACAGATGTGAGCCACTGGCTCTTGGATGGTCTACACAATTTTGTGTTAGTTCAAGGACGCAGCCCTTAGTCCTGGGACACAGCCACCCTTCCAAAAGTAGGGTCCTTCTAGGATGTCAAATCAAAAGCCAGAGGTCTTTGCCAAGTCTCTAATTTGGCAGGCAGGACTTAGATTCCAAAGAGTTGGTTTCCAGTGCTAAGCAGCTATTGGAATTTCTGTTGAATTCTGTCAGCCTTCTAGATGTTGTTTTCCCCTACTAACCCTTGGACTCCTACCGGTCATATGAGCAGTTCAGGAGTTAGCTAATGGTTGGAGGGGAACTCATGCTCTTTATACCCCTCTATCCGATCTCTGACCCTGGTCCTATCTCTGGTCATTTCAACAATGGGATCTGTGAAATAGCAACCGCCAGAAGCTATTTTCTTTTTAAATCTCCATTTCCAAAAAAATGAAGAAACAGACCTGGGGAACCGAAGTGATTTGTCCCAGAGTTCATAAACAACTGCCTTAAGAATATAAATTTAGTTCTTCAGATAAAGAATGCCAGTTTCTTGAAGCAAATTTAAGAAACAAAGAGAAAAAGTAGAATAAAGAAAACAGAACCTAACCCAGAAATAAGTGATGTTGATACTTTGGGTTGTAGCTTTCAAGACTTTTAAAATATCTTTTTTTTATGTAGCTATATGTTTAACAATAGCCTAAGAAGACAAATGTCAACTTCAATGTAAAGACATAGAAACATAAAAACTTAGCTATATACATATGCACATATCTATATTGATATGTATTTCACTGAGCAATATATCATACATATATTTTCATCTTGGGGCAAGGTAGTAATGAGTTAAATATTGCACAATTGGAGACAAATAATTCTGCTCAGAGTTTTCACTCTTACAAACAACTGTAAAAATTCCATTGTGACCAACCACCAGTGGCTTGCACTGGTAATCCTAGCTACTCAGGAGGCTGAGATCTGAGGATCAAGGTTCAATGCCAGCCAATTAACTACTAAAAAAAAAGCCAGAAGTGAAGCTGTGGCTCAGTTGGTAGAACCTTGAGCACAAAAACTAAGGGACAGTGCTCAGGCCCTGAGTTCAAGCCTTAGACACACACATACACACAAAGTAATTCCATTGTAACTAAATTTTTACACCAATCCTAGGGCTTAAATTCAGGACCTGGGCACTATCCCTGAGCTCTTTTTTGCTCAAGGCTGTCCCTCTACCACTTAAGCCACAGTGAATCATTTCTGGCTTTGGGAGATAAGAGCCTCATGGGCTTTCCTGCCTGGGTTGGCTTGGAACCATGATTCTCAGATCTCAGCCTCCAGAGTAGCTAGGATTATAGGCGTGAGCCACCAGAAGTTGTGATTTGAGTAATTGAGCACCAGCCTTGAGTGAAAAAGCTAAGGGACCGTGCCTAGGCTCTGAGTTCAAGCCCCAGTATCAGCCCAAACAAACAAACAAACAAAGGAAGTCAAGGTTGGTGTGTCCCTGAGCTAGAGAAACTTGAGTAAACAGTTGAAGGGAAGAAAGGAAGAGAGAAGTTGGGAGGAAGGAGAGGAAAGAAGGGTAGTCCAGGATTAGTCCAGGAGCAGACACTCCTATATTCAAAGAATTTCGGAAAATGCAGGAAGCATGGGGCAGAGCTGACACATGGAAGAACATGTTGAATCAAGGGCAAAGCTGATCATGGGAGGGACAGGTCTGGCAGAGCCTTGTGGGATAGTGCAAGGACCTCAGCTCTTCCTGGGAGGAGGAGTTCCTGAGCCACAGGAGTGCGGTGGCCTGTCTCACAGTCTCTGCTCATGGTGGCTGTTCAGTGCAGGCCTGGAGCCAGTTGGCGGGGGCCATGGGCAGTCCACAGAAGCCAGCCAGTGGAAGGGGAACAGTGGTGGCTCAGGCCGGAGACCAGGGGCTTGGCAGTGGAGGAATAGGAAGTGGTGAGGAGTTGGTCTCCTGGGGACAGTGACTGCCCTTCAGGATTCCTGGTCCAGTTCCTTCATCTCTGGGCTTTTGATCTGTTTTCCACCGGGTCTGGCTGCAAGGATATGTGGGGTAGATGTTCTTGACAACCACCTGGCTTGGCTGAGCCCTTCTCCCAATAGCCAGCAAGGCTCTGATCAAAACCCTAATCCAGCCTACCTAGCAGAGAGTAGCTCCTGGCGATTCCAGTTTCAGAGTACTGAATCCTAAGTACTACGCATGATTGTCATCCTAGCTACCCAGGAGGCTCAGATCTGAGGGTCATGGTTTGAAGTCAATCCTGACAGGAAAGTTTGTGAGACTCTTATCTCCACTCAGTTACCAAAACAGGTGGAAATGGAACTGTGGTTCAATGTTCAGGGCTTATAAACATTGCCACGTTAAGCATTCTTGATTACTGTCTCCTTGCGCCCACTTACAAGTTTCCAAGGCTGAGTTTTTCTACAGCCACCAGATGTGGGCATGGGTACCAGGTACAGGGTGTGATGGGGGTGGGGAGACTGTGGGCAGGGGACTGGGGCAATGTGAAGCAGAATCTTATTTAGCAAGTTCTGAGGTCTTTGTTCTTCACAGTTCTTCAAATGCAGTATGTTGAAGGCTTGAGTGTAAATGAAGCAAAGCCATATGGATTGCACTTGCTGTGAATTAGAGCAGGCATGTGGGGCTTTTCATGTGCTTCCCTGCCTTTGCTGCTGGCTGCTGAGGAATGGAAGTGCCAAGTCAGGCTGGGCATCAAGATACCTAAGTCCTAGTTCCCATTTTATCAAGGCTTTGCTGTGTGGCCTTGGGCCAGAAACTCTGATTCTCTGGTCCCCGGTTCCTTCCTTCCTTCCTTCCTTCCTTCCTTCCTTCCTTCCTTCCTTCCTTCCTTCCTTCCTTCCTTCCTTCCTTCCTTCCTTCCTTCCTTCCTCCCTCTCTCTCTCTCTCTCTCTCTCTCTCTCTCTTTAAATGAAGTACCTAAAGGCAGTCTAGCATAGAAAATAAGACTGTAAGTCAGGGCATCACTGGCTCACACCTGTAATCTTAGCTGCTCAGGAGGCTGAGATCTGAGAATTGTGGTTCAGAGCCAGCCTAAGCAGGAAAGTCTGGGAGAGACTCTTATGTCCAGTGAACCACTAAAAAGCTAGAAGTAGAGCTATGGCTCAAGTGGTAGAGCTCCAGCACTGAGTGTGAGAAAGCTGAGTTCTAGTACCAGAACCAAATTACACACACGCACACACACACACATACATAATTGTAAATATATTCTATATCAACATATACTATATATTATTATGTGAACACAATAATCTATAATATATTACATAATAACACATTATATTTTATATAATAATCATATTATTATGTGACATGGGATTTCATATCATACTATATTATAATAATATAGAAAATATTGTATGTTGCAGAACATTTTAATATATTATATTCATAATGTTATAACATTTGATATAATATATTATCTGTTATAAAACTATATAGTATACAATATAATAGAATACAGATAATATATTATTATATAATATAATTTATTTTATATATTATTATATTATATGTGTGATATATCATATAAATGATGGTCATGTAACAACTGGCCAATTCCCATCATGCAGTGGTCAGGCAATTCCCATTCACATGATAGCCAGTCAATCCCCATTAGTTAGTTCTTACATCTCTCTGTCTCATGCTCACGGTTCTAATTCACATGTACATCAAATGGACCGTGCCTTTTCACTATATCATAAAGACTTTCCTGAGTCATTCAGAGTCATTCCTCGATGTCTTTTGGGTATTTTGTTGGTGGTGGCTTGCTTTGGTTTGGTACTGGTCCTGAAGCTTGAACTCAGGCACCTGAGCACCGTCCCTGAGCTTTTTTTATTTTTTTGCTCAAGGCTAGTGCTCTGCTACTTGAGTACTTGAGACACAGTTCCACTTCTGGCTTTTTTTTGTTTGTTTGTTTTTGTAGTTTAGTGGAAATAAGAATCTCACAAACTTTCCTACCAAGGCTGGTTTTGAACCATGATCCTCAGATCTCAGCCTCCTTAGTAGTTAGTATTATAGGCATGAGCCCCCTGTGCCTGGCTCATCCCTAAAGTTTTACATGGTCTAAATGGGAGCTTAGCAAATCAATATTTACCAAATGCTTAGCATGAGCTAGGTACCTCAATACCAGAACATGCATTTGGTATTCATACCCCATTACAAATTTCTTTATAAATAGGCATGAATTGCACACCCTGCTGGCATGTAAGATTTCCACACATACACACCACAGGGACTGATCAAGGCAGAGGGCCTGCCACTCCCCTCTCCTTCCCATCTCTTGGTGTGTGGAGTTTGGGAGCTCCTTTCTGCTCAATGACCTCAACATTCCTGTTTCTTGGCTGGGAAAGCAAGGCTTAGAGAAGGTATGTATGTTGAATGTACAACTGAAGTCCAGCCACTGACGAAGTGAATGGGCTAGGGAGAGCTGTGTGTAGAACTGTAATCCCATTACCGAGAGACTCACTTCAGACCTCTCTCCCTAGATCTTTGAATGGCTTTTCCTGACGTCTTACTTTCATCAACAGCCTGTGACAAGCAGCCTTTGTTGTAAGATCTTTGTCTACACCCTGATTGCTTTGGGGTAGTTATTCTAAGGCCAACGCTAGGGAGAGTTTTTGGAGAAAAATGGAGGATGACTAGCCTGGCTGGAGATTGGATGGGAAGGGACAAGCAGAAGGCTGGTGAGGGAAAAATGACTGGCTCAGCCCCAGAACTGGCTGTTGCATCTGTTTATCTGTGATCAGCCTCTTCTGTCTCCAGCTCATCCGGAAGCCTCCAGGAATCGCCTTTATTTCCTTCCTGTTGATGGTTACATACTCAGAGAGTCAGCTGCAAACCACAAACACACATACACACACAATCAAACACAGGTACATACATACACATACACACAAACATACAGGCACACAGAGAGGTGCATGCAGAAACACACACAAACATACACACACACCTACATACACACAGCCCTCCATGAATTCAGTATGATGGAGATATGGACTGAGAAGCCAAACGGAGCTGAGGTAAATGGGGGATTCTATTTTACACACACACACACACACACACACACACACACACACACACACACACACACTGCTACACTGCTCATTTGCTCTCCATTGGACCCATACCTCCACTTTTAGCCTTTTGCTGGTTCATTGGAGATAAAGTGTCCTTTAGATTTGTCTGCCTAGGCTGGCTTCAAATCGCCATCCTCAGATCTTAGCTTCCTGAGAAACTAGGATGAGCCATCACTGCCGGCAGCCATAAATTATTTCTTCTCTTAACTAGCTTGGGTTCCTTGAATAGCTTCGTCGTTTTTGAAAAAAAAAATTACAAGTATGTTTGGTGTTGTTAAGAATTCCTCAAAACTAGATAGAGATCTTTGAAGATATAACCGTGTTTTAACATTCTCATCTTCACCCAGTGCCGTTGGCTCAAGCCTGTCATTCTAGCTTGTCAGCAGGCTGAGATCATCTGAGCATTGTGGTTCAAAGCCAGCCCGGACAAGAAGGTCTGGGAGGATATTCTCTTCAATTAACCAGCAAAAGGCTGGAAGTGAAGCCGTGGTTCAAGTGATAAAGCACTAGCCTGGAGCACAAAAGCTCAGGGACACTGCCCAGGCCCTGAGTTCAAATCCCAGATCCATCTCCCATCTCTCTCTCTCTCTCTCTCTCTTTCTCTCTCTCTCTCTCTCTCACACACACACACACACACACACACACACAATTCTCATCTCATACTAGGTACTGGAAAACAGTGTTTTCCAAATGTCAGGTGCCCAGTAATAGATGGGCATCTTGTCACAATGCAGATTCCACAGGTGGGCTGGAGGGTCTCCCCTGAGACCTGGTACAGCTGAGGCTGACATCATTCATTGACATCATCACGACTGACATCATCAGCCTTCAGAGGGGGGAGGGAGGGAGGGAGGGAAGAGCACAAGACACATGGCTCACCTGTCTTGGAATCCCTGCTCCCTAACTATTAAGCCAAATGTTTTTACCAAGAGCTCCAAGGAAGCTTAAAAATCATTTGGTCAAACCCGCAATTGACAGGTGGGGACTCTGACCCTCTGTGAGGGGGACGCCCTCCCCCTCCCCCCAAGCCAGAGTAGAGCTCGAGATTCAGGTCCCTTCTGCTTTTGTGCAATCCCCAGAGCTTAGTTAATTTCCATGATGGGACCAGTGAGGGCTCTGGGAATGTCTGAGGTTGCTCAGTAGGTCTCCTCTCTCCAGTAGCCCTAACTGAAAATGTATTTCTTTCGGGTGGGGGGGAGGGGAAGAGGGTGTTGGTTGTGGGGCTTGAATTCAGGGCCTGGGTGCTATCCCTGAGCTTTTCTGCTCAAGGCTAGCACTCTACCACTGTGAGCCACAGCTTCACTTCCAGTTTCCTGGTGATTTATTGGAGATAAGAGTCTCATGGACTTTTCTGCCAAGGCTGGCTTTGAACCGTGATCCTCAGATCTTAGCCTCCTGAGTAGCTAGGATGACAGGCACGAGCCACCAACTAGACTTTTTGTTTTTTAATTTTAACCACAATTATGCTTGAGCAAAGTTTCATATTCCATCAAGAGAGAACCAGTCTCGATGGGAAGAGAGGCAAGAAAATGCATTCATCGAAAGCAACAGGGTTATTAAAAATCTACCCAGATCATATCAACCGGCAAAGCCCTAGGCCCTTCCTCCTAGTTAAAAGATAGGGGATCAAACATTTAGAGAGGTGTTTTAAGAGAGACGAGCACATGCCCAAAGGCTCCCTCCACCCCTTTGACAAATCCAAACCACTAAAAGAAAATTACAGAGAAGGTTTCTGTGCAGGGTAAGAGTCTCTCTCTTTCTCTCTCTCTCTCTCTCTATCTATCTCTCTCTCTCTCTCTCTCTCTCTCACACACACACACACACACACACATTGCTCTGTATGAATCTGATTTTTTTTCTCCTCCAGGGAAGAAGTCCTCACACTGAAAAACACCACCATTTAGGCCCTGGGCTAGGTGACATCAGAGAGATTTGGGTTCCTGGAAGAAAGGGTATCTGTACTTCAAAATTCCTTACTGGTCCAGGGGCACAGTCTACCTCCCCACACGCCCATCCCCCTCCAAACCCAGGGCCTAGAAATCAGCCGGCTGCCTGGAGCCTGTCTATACTTACCCCTAAAAGATGATCGCCTTGTCCTAGTTGCCCAATGTGATAGCTTTGAAAAAAAAAAAGAAAAAACAACTTGCTTGTTCCATTCTGGGGACAACCCCCCCCCCCCAAAAAAAAAAAACAAAAAAAAAAACCAAAAAACAGCTTCAAAGTCACTCCTGTCTAGACTGTGCCAGGATTGATTATCAGAGCCTTGCCCTGATCGAAAACACAGGGGGGCACAGTCATTTGCGTTAATGTAATTAAAACAAAATAGAATCATGTCTACAGGCCAGGGATAAGAGCAAGGATCCAAAGAAGGTGGGAGGAGACGCCAGTTCTGGATAGCTTCATTTCCACACCAAGGGAGCAAATGGAGACTTGTGCCTACTTCTGTTTCCATGACAACCTCAGGCTTTGGACCAGCCCTCACTCTGTTGGAAGGCCACCAAGGGAGAGTGTCTTTGAGGATGTTTGCAGAGCCTTAGCCCAGGAGATGGGAAACTAAAGGAAAAGGAAGAGAGGCAGCTGGGTGTGGGAGGTTTAGGCCTATAATCCTAGCTATTCAGGAAGGAGATCTGAAGAGTGTGGCTCAAAAGCTAGCTTGGGCAAGAAAGTCTGAGACTTATCTCCAATGAACCGCTAGAACATCAGAAATGGCACTGTGGCTTCAAGTGGTAGAGCTCTAGTCTTGAGCAAAAGAGCTCAGGGACAGCAACCAGGCCCTGAATTCAAGCCCCACAACTGACTGGCCAAAAACAGTAGAAAAGGAAGAGAGGAAAAGGACTCACAGAGAGAAGAGGAAATGTAGCAGACAGTTTGCTAATTCCCAGGGCCTCTAACACATGCCCAGCCTCAGGGAGACTTCACAAAGCAAAGGAGGTTAATCGAATTGGACTCCAGGGAAAAACATCAGTATAAACGGTTCTTGTTTCTAAAGAGCTGCATCGAGCCAAAGGTTGACGTCTGTAATCCTAGTCCAGGAGGCTGAGACCTGAGAATAACAGTTTGAAGCCAGCCCAAGCAGGAAATTTCCTGAGACTTTGGTTTCCAATTAAAAAAGTGGAGCTGTAGCTCGAAACGTAGAGTGCCAGCCTTGAGCAAAAACAAACCACAGGGACAGTGCCCAGGCCCTGAGTTCAAGCCCAGGAGTGGAACTAGATAGATAGATAGATAGATAGATGGATGAGAGAGAGAGAGAGAGAGAGAGACACACACACACACACACACATCTAGGTAGGCCTGGACCTCAATTCGAGCTGCCTTTCCTGCCAGGTAGTCCCTTGGGCCAAGATCCCTGAGTTCTGGAAGAAACCATGTGATTTTCACACCTTGTCTCTACTTTCTCCTTAGAGCCAAGCCTTCAGGAAATTTTCTGAGGTTTGTTTTTGTTTTACCAGTCCTGGGGCTTGAACGCAGGGCCTGGGCACAGTCCCTGAGCTTCTTTTGCTCAAAGCTAGCAGTCTACCCCTTGAGCCACAGCACCACTTCTGACTTTTTCTGTGTATGTGGTACTGAGGAATCAAACCAGGGCTTCATGCATGCTAGGCAAGCACGCTACCACTAAGCCACATTCCCAGCCCTAGCTTTTCCAATCCTCTCTGACAAAAAATAGCAAGGGCTGCAGAAAAAAGCACCATGGGAGCAGGCTAAAATGCTGATTCCAAGGCATGAGCAACTCAGAGGGAAAGATCTTTCAAGTCTCTCTATCTGGCTTTAGAGATGGCGTCTCCATATTACCCTTCCACCCCCCCCCCCCCATTCTTTGTCTTCTCTCATATCTATCCATATCACTTGTTCTTTATTCATATTCCTATGTCCATATTTCTCCTTCTTTTATTTATTTTTATTTATTTATTTTTTTTGGCCAGTCCTGGGCCTTGGACTCAGGGCCTGAGCACTGTCCCTGGCTTCCTTTTGCTCAAGGCTAGCACTCTGCCACTTGAGCCACAGCGCCGCTTCTGGCCGTTTTCTGTATATGTGGTGCTGGGGAATCGAACCTAGGGCCTCGTGTATCCGAGGCAGGCACTCTTGCCACTAGGCTATATCCCCAGCCCTCTCCTTCTTTTAAAAAGATTAAATTGTTATTGTGATTTGTAGAGGGGTTCCAGTTACAGAGTCAGGTAAGGGTACATTTCTTTTTGGACAGTGTCACCCCTTCTTTTGCTCTCTTCCAGCTTTTCCCTCTCATCCCCTCCACTAAGTTGTATAGTTCATTTTTCACATAGTGTTTAATGAGTACCACTGCCGCATTTGTTTTGGTTTGTTTTTTGCTTTGTTTGTTTGTTTGCAGTTTTGGGTGCTTGAACTCAGGGCCTGGGTGCTCTCTCTGAGTTTCTTTGTGCTCAAGGCTAGTGCTCTACCACTTTGAGCCACAGCTCCATTTCCGGCTTTTTGATGGTTAGTTGGGGATAAGAGTCTCCTGGACTTGCCTGCCCAGGCTGGCTTCAGCCCTCAATCCTCAGATCTCAGCCTCCTGAATAGCTAGGATTATCTGTGTGAGCTACTGGTAACCGGCTGCATTACAGTGTGTGTGTGTGTGTGTGTGTGTGTGTGTGTGTGTGTGTGTGTGAGTGTGTGTGTGTGTGTGTTGGTGTGGGAATCAAAACTGGGCCTTGTGCAGGCTAGGCAAGTGCCTTACCATTAAGCTCCACTCTCAGCTCTACAGTCTTCATCCAGGATTCTTGCAATAATCTAACAGGATATGCACTATTCATACCTACTGATTTTATAGATGAATAAATCAACTTGGCATCTGTGGCTCATACCTATAATCCTAGTTACTCAGAAGACTGAGATCTGAGGTTGAATGACGGTCAAAGCCAACTGGGGAAACAAATCCAGGGGATTCTTATCTCCCATAAGGAAAAAAAAAAGCTGGAAGTAGAAGTTGAAGCTCATAGCCTTGAGCTAAATAAACAAACAAAACAACAACAAAACCAAGCAAAAGCACAAAGCCCTGAATTCAAGTCCTGGTCCTGACACGTGCACACATATTTATATATTTATATAATACATTGACTATATATGAACATATTGAATATATTATATATTAAATATAAATATAAAACATAAAATATATTATATAATATATTAAATATGTGAAATGTATCATACATTTAAATAGATAGTATATATAAATATATTATATATTATTTATTATATGTATTAATATATACTGTCTATTTAAATATATTTAATATTTTAACATATAAATATTACATATACAAATTGAGGCTCAAAGAGTATGAGGAAGGACCAGGGAACACAGGTAAAAGTCGAGTCTGGAAAACCAAGAGCAAGCAGATCTCAGCTCAGTGGGAAGAAGGTCTGCATAGGTATCAGAGAAAGTAGCCAGGACCTGTTTTGATATAAAAGCAGATGCTGGAAAGACAAGAAGGCAACGTAGGCTGAGTGCCTGATGGCTCACACCTAGTATACTAGCTACTCAGGAGGCTGACATCTAAGGCTTGTGGTTCAAAGCCAGCCTGGGCAGGAAAGTCCATGAGACTCTTACCTCTGATTAATCACATACACACAAAGCCAGAAGAGCTGTGGCTCAAGTGATAGAGCACTAACCATGAGTAAAAAAGCTCAGAGACAGTGCTTAGGTCCTGAGTTCAAGTTCTAGGATGGGCACTCGCATGCGTGCATGCACAAACACACACACAAGACAAGGGGCTAAACTGTACTTCTGCACATGGCTGTCAGGGAGGCGCTAGGCATGGCAGCTTGTCAAATTCTCTCTCTCTGTCTCTCTCTGTGTGTGTCTCTCTCTCTGAGCTTCTTTTCTCAAGGCTAGCACTCCACCACTTGAGCCACAGCACCACTTCCAGCCTTTTCTGTGTATGTGGTACTGAGGAATTGAACCCAGGGCTTCATGCATGCTCGGCAAGCACTGTACCCCTAAGCCACCTTCCCAGCCCTTGTCAAATCTCATTCATCCAGACCCTAAGGGGCCACAATTCTCCTTGTCTAGCCCAAAGCCTTAGCCAAGAAGAGATCTGGAGTGAGCCAGAGAGGAAAGCGCTTTTAGGAACCTCCAAAGGCTAATTTGCGTAGTGGGCTTTCCAGCAACTGCTAAGCACTGATCAGAGATCCGTTAACTTATCACCAAAATGAGCTATTTTGTCACCAGATCACCCACCTGCCAGGTATGGGCTCAACTTTTGACCAACAAATTCTTTCTTTCTTTCTTTCTTTCTTTCTTTCTTTCTTTCTTTCTCTTCTTTCTTTCTTTTCTCACTCTTTCTTTCTCTCTTCTTTCTTTCTTTCTTTCTTTCTTTCTTTCTTTCTTCTTCTTTCTTTCTTTCTTTCTTTCTTTCTTTCTTTCTTCTTTCTTCTCTTTCTTTCTTTCTTTCTTTCTTTCTTTCCTGTTCCCTCAAACCTAACTTCTAAAGTTGTAGGCATTCATATTCCCATTCTACAGCTGTGAAAACTGAGCCCCAGGTTAGCCTGACTCCAATGTTCTTAGTCCCCTGGGTTTGCAGATATCCAACCTGGCCCACAGGGAGGCTGCTATTCATTGAACCTTGGATGGCTCAACAACCCTGCATGTACAGTGGGTGTTGAAGCACTACACAAAGAATAAATGGCCAGGGGCTGGGGATATAGCCTAGTGGCAAGAGTGCCTGCCTCGGATACACGAGGCCCTAGGTTCGATTCCCCAGCACCACATATACAGAAAACGGCCAGAAGCAGCGCTGTGGCTCAAGTGGCAGAGTGCTAGCCTTGAGCGGGAAGAAGCCAGGGACAGTGCTCAGGCCCTGAGTCCAAGCCCCAGGACTGGCCAAAAAAAAAAAAAAAAAAAAAAAAAAAGAATAAATGGCCAGGCGCTGGTGGCTCACCTTTATAATCATATCTCCTCAGGAGGCTGAAATCTGAGGACTGGAGGTTCAAAGCCAGCCAGGACAGGAAAGCCTACGAGATTCTCATCTCCACCTTACCACAAGGCTCAAAGTCGTAGAGTGCTAACCTTGAGAAAAAGGAATTCAGGGACAGCACCCAGGCCGTGAGTTCAAGCCCCACTCCTAACAAAACAACACAAAACAAAAGAACCAATGGATCAATGTTTCCATCAAACCTCCCCTGGTGCGGAGACCTGTACGATTTCTCTTATCCTGTGCCTGACACACAGTAGGTGCTCAATAAGTATTTGAGGGGAGAAATTGGCCTTCTGGCCCCTCATGTGAGCGCCACACATAAATTTCAGCTCAGGGTACTTTGAAGTGTTTCCCTAAGGGACAGCTGTTTTCTTGTTATCAATGCCCCTACCCCACCCCACCCCACCCCCAGCCCCTTTTGGCCCCCTGGGCCCATCCAGGCCAGGGACCTGCCCCACCCCACCCCCCAATGCCCCCAGCCAGAACCTAGAGATAAGAATGATGGATGGCCGAGAGCCTGGCCCGATGGGTGCCTGGAGTTTTCTGGGAGCAGGAGCCAGTCTAGTGATTCTAAAGCCCCTTGGAATTTGACAGGAGAGAGACGGGGAGGGGTGCGGGCAGGGTCTAAAGTGTCCCTATCTCCTGCGGGATCTGGACCCCACGGGGGAGGCATCAGCACCCCCACCAGGCCGCCTTGATCTCTGTCCATGTTGACATGGATTCCTGTCGACAGTGTGGAGGACAGCAGGACTCGCCAAGGGAGGCTTCAGTCCCGGGACTGCTTGCAGATCAGGCATGCTTCCCCTCTTATCACTGTAGCTCCCTTGTCTGTAATCTTAGCTCCTCAGGGAGGCTCAGATGGAAGGATTCACAGTTCAATGCCAGCTTGGGTAGGAAGGTCCGGCAGACTCTTACCTCCAATGCACCACTCAATCAGTGATCCAGGCTGCTAGAGTGTTGGCTTTGCATGCATCATGCCCTGGGTTCAATTCCTCAGTACCACCTAAAACAGAAAAAGCCAGACATGGTGCTGTGGCTCGAGTGGTAGAGTGCTAACCTTAGGCAAAAGGAGACCAGGGACAGTGCCCAGGACCTGAGTTCAAGCCCCAGGACTGGCCACAAACAAAACCCAGCAATGATCCCCAAACCAAATGATTCTTTAATAACTCTTCTTTGCTTAAGAAAATGGGAGATTCATCCATACTAGGACATATAGGCCTTTCTCATTTAATCTAAACTACAGCTTCGGTCCTAGTAGCCTTGCCTTCTAGATCTGCTCCAAATTTGGTCAATTTTTATTCTCCACTGCCTCTAGGGTAATAGCAAGGCTTGGCAGCACTAAGTAATGGTTGGGTGCTGGGTGCTGATGGCTCAAGTGTATTATCATCCTAGCTCAGTCAGGAAGCTGAGATCTGAAGAGCTTTATTCAGACCCAGCCCAGGTGGACACCTCTGTGGGATTCTTCCCTAAGGAACCTACAAAGGAAATGGAGGGCGTGGCTCAGTGGTTAGATTACCTGCCTTCACCTGGAGAGCTAGGTAAGGGTGTGGGGCCCTAAGTTCAAGAGGCTCTTCACAGGAGTCATCATTAATTATCATAACAATGTGTGGGTAAGTGAATGGAAAGATGGGGTAGAAGATATTCATTGCTTCTAGGGCTTTACCAATACAATAGAAGAAGCTTCTCTGAATCTAGTTGAACTTTTCTTCTTTTAATGATTTTATTTATTTATTTATTTATTTATTTATTTTTGGTCAATTGTGGGGCTTGAACTCAAGGCCTAGGTGCTGTCCCTGAGCTTTTCCCCTCAAGGCTAGGGCTCTACCACTTTGAGCCACAGCGCCATTTCCGGTTTTCTGGTAGTTTGTTGGGGATAAGAGGCTCGCCAACTTTCCTGCCTGGGATGGCTTTGAACTGTGATCTTCAGATCTCAGCCTCCTGATTAGCTAGGATGACAGGCGTGAGCCACCAGTGCCTGGCGAACTTTTCTTCTTTCAATGATCTTTTTGTGTGGGAGGTAGGGTGGGGGTCCTGGAGCTTGAATTGAGGGCCTGGGTACTTTTTTTTTTTTTTAAATCAAAGTTAACATTCAACCACTTGAGCCACAGTTCCACTTCTGGCTGTGTGTTTTGTTTTGTTTTGTTTTTTGGTAGTTAATGGAGATAAAGACCTTAAAGACTTTCCTGCCCATACTGGCTTTGAACCTTGATCCTTAGATCTCAGCCTCCTGAGTCACTAGGATTACAGGTGTGAGCCACCAGCATCTGGTTTCAATGATCTTAATTAACCCCACCTGAATTCTAGCTGTGGCACCTCAAGAGGGATGACTTTAGGGCTAGAAGTGTGGCTAAAGTGGCATGTGCCTACTAAAAAATCATAAGGCCCTCCCTTCAACACTCCCATACTGCAAAAATAAAAAATAAATTTAAAATAGAGGGGTGACTTTAAGGGAAGTTCTGATTCACCTGCCCAGAAGTGGAATACCTGTCTTAAACCAGAAGTCTGGGATTGTGGTCCCAATGCTAAGTTGTTACAAGGTCTCAGCAAACCACCTTTCCTCTCAGAGTCTCCCTAAGATAGAACATCAATCTAATAATTCTCACCTAGCTCTTAGAGTGAGGATAATGAGTTTGCAAAATAGAAACACAGGGGGATAGGAATATGGCTTAGTGGTAGAGGGCTTGCCTAGCATGCATGAAGCCCTGGGTTTGATTCCTCAGTACCACATACAGAGAAAAAGCCAGAAGTGGCGCTATGGCTCAAGAGGTAGAGTGCTAGCCTTGAGCAAAAGCAGTTCAGGGACAGTGTCCAGGCCCTGAGTCCCAAGCCCTAGGATGGGGAGAGAGAGAGAGAGAGAGAGAGAGAGAGAGAGAGAGAGAGAGAGAGAGAGAGAGAGAGGAAAGAATAAAAACTTTATAATTATGCCGTCTAAAATGTAGAAATTAAAAAAAAATGTATTCCAGGGACTGGTGGCTCATTCCTATAATCCTAGCTATTCAGGAATTTGAGATATGAGAATCATGGTTCAAAGCCAGCCTGAACAGGAAAGTCTTTGAGACTTAGGTCCAATGAATGAGCAAAAGGCCAGATGTGGAGCTGCGTCTCAAGTGGTAGAATGTCAACCTTGAAGGAAAAGGCTAAAAGACAGGCCCTGAATTTAAGTCCCAGAACTAGCACACATATCTGCAAAAAAAAAAAAAAAGTATGTTTCCACTTTTTAGAAGGAGAAAAAATTTCATCTCTGTATAATTTATATGTGGAATAAATTTGCTTAATTACAAAAAGCTAACAGCTGTCACCCAGCAAATATCAAAGAGCCATTGTTTCCAAGGGGTTTTGAATTTCAAAGGAAAGAAGGGAGGGCCATAACATAGTCTTGCTATATTCAACTATACTTTGTTCAGTTTGGTAAAAACTTCACAAAGCCAAAGACACGTTTATTTACATGTTCAAGTATGAAATCCCAAAAATTATAAACAACTATCCTATATATATTATATATACTACTCTGGGGGGAATTCTTATGTTAAAACAACAGTCATGAATGATCCTTTTACAATAGTAAAACTACAAATATCTCCATGGGAAAAAAATCGTTAAGTCTTGCAGCAGTAGTGAATAACAAATTAAAACAAGTAAACTGGGTTCTAGTGGCTTGTGCCTATTATCCTAGGTTTTCAGGAGGCTGAGATCTGAGGATCACATTTCGAAGCCAGTCTGGGCAGGGATATCTGTGAGACTCATTTCCAATAAACTAGTCAGAAAAATTCAGGCTCAAGTGGTAGAGCACTAGCCTTGAGAAAAAAAAAAAAAAAGAATCTCAGGAACAGTGCCCAGGTCCTGAGTTCAACCCCTGGGCCTGGGGGAAAAAATGTGTGAGGTCCTGAGTTCAAGCCCCAGTACTAGCACACACAAGTAACAAGTTGCTTTCTATCTCGCTTTGCCTTCTACTTCCTCTCTCTAGCTTGGAGAGCAATTGTGCAATTCTCTACCCACTGCCTGGCCCTAGGCCCCCCTAACCCCCTCAGCAGACTTAAATCCTCCTTTTGATAAGAGTCCTGGATCCCATGACAAAACCAGAAATAACTGGTAAAGTGCTTGGGTATAAAGACCTTCTGTTCCCATGGGAATTGACAGCCAGAGACCTAAGAGTCCAGATGTGGGATCCAAGGGCATTGGTAGCCCAGTGTTCAGCAAAACTCCCTCCAAAGTCGCTATTTGGGTAGGTGTGTGTGTGTGTGTGTGTGTGTGTGTGTGTGTATGTATGTGTGTATGTGTTGATCTTGAGACTTGAATTCAGGGCCTTGGTGCTTTCCTTGACCTTTTGTGCTCAAGGTTAGAGTTCTACCACTTTGAGCCATAGGTATACCTCAGGCTTCTTGGTGGTTAACTGGAAACAACTTTCTTGTCTGGGTTGGCTCTGAACTATGATCCTCAGATCTTAGTTTCCTGAGTATCTAGGGTTACAGACACCGGTCACCAGCATGTGGTTTATACATCTTTAAAGGAAAAAGATTACAGTTCTGATACAACAATGATACATAGTATTAACAATGCACAGTAAAAACCAGTCAACAAGTAATAAAAATTTTCTATTCTTTAAAAAATGTTTTAAATTGTGCTAGGCAGGCATTCTACCACTGAGTAGCACACTCATTCCTTAAAATCAATCTAATAACATTTCCCCCCTGCCCAGTCCTGGGGCTTGAGTTCAGTCTGAACACTGTCCCTGGGCTTTTTTACTCAAGGGTAGTGCTCTCCCACTTGAACCACAGCTCCAGTTTCAGCTTTTTTTTTCTTTTTTTGGTGCTTAATTGGATATAAGAATCTCATGGACTCTCCTACCCCCAATCGCAGTCCTCAGATCTCAGCCTCCTTATTAGCTAGGTTTACCACCACCTCCTGGCTAAATAATAATATATATTTTTAAACATAGCTGGCCATCAATGGTTTATGCCTGTAATCCTAAGTACTCAGTATGCTGAGATCTGAGGGTAGCAGCTCAAAGTCAACCTAGACAAAAAAAGGTCTGATAAACCTTTAATTAACCACCACTTTTAGTGAAAAAGCTAAGGGACAGAACCTAGGCCCTGAGTTGAAGTCCTAGGACTGCCCCCCACATCCACACAAATCAATTTTTAAAAATGACAAAAAGTCTTGTATAATATCTTGATATTCAAATGCCATCGACAGAAGGAGGTTGTTCATGTGTTTTATTTAAAGTCTTTGTGCTTGTTTTAATTTGCACAATTCCCTTGACCAGAAATATCCACTTGGGAAGAGATAGAAGAAAGGGAAAGGCATTTCTAGGCAGGATTCATTCCAAGTGCAAGCCTGTATTCTGCCTAAAAATATGCCTTGTTGTTAAACAGACTCCCTTTCAAAATTCCCAAGGCAAAGCTATAAAATGAGAGTTAAACTGAAGGATAGGAAGAACTTTCTTTGTAAACAGCCAGGTAGTAAATGGTTGAGGTTCTGAGTCACCCAGTGCCTTTGTAGTGACTCAGCTTTCTACCAGGATAGAGATCTTTCCTACTGTAGCCAGGGGCAATAGCAAAACAACCAGTAATGGGGGCTCATGCCTGTAATCCCAGAGACTCAGGAGGCTGAGAGCTGAGAATTGTGGTTCAAGGCCAACCTAGGCAGGAAAGTCCCCATGAGATTCTGGAAGTGGAGTTATGGGTCAAACTAGAATGCTATCCTTGAGTTAAAATAATAATAATTCTTAGGGATAGTGCCCAGGTCCTGAGTTCAAGCCTGGTGATCAACCAAAACAAGGATGGGGCAGCAGATTGACTCATGCTTAATGCTCAGTTCCAATAAAACTACTCAGAAAAAGCTGGAACTGGCAATGTGGCTCAAGTGGCAGTAGAGTGCTAGCCTTGGGCAAAAAGAAGCTCTGAGACAGAACCCTGGCTCCCTGCATTCAAGCACACACATTCTTGCACGCGTACCCCCCCCCCACACACAAGTGTGGGGCTTCCTACAGAGCTTCAATGTGCTCAGGCACTCCTGCATCACCTGCCCAACCTTGAATTTCCTTCCAACATCCCTGTGTAGATCCTGTTTGCACATCTTCAGAAGAACAGCACTGATTGCTGGAATTTTTGGTGTGTGTGTGTGTGTGTGTGTGTGTGCCAATCCTTGGGCTTGAACTCATTGCTTGCACACTGCTGGTCCCTGAGCTTCCTTGCTCAAGGCTAACACTTTACCACTTGAGCCCCAGCTCCACTTCTGGGTTTGGGGTTTTTTTTTTTTTTTGTTGTTGTTGTTTATTGGAGATTAGAGCCTCACAAACTTTCCTGCCTGGGCTGGCTTTGAACCAGGATCCTTAGATCTTAGCCTTCAGAGTAGCTAGGATGACAGGCATGAGCCATGGGCGTCCAGCACTGGAAATTCTCGTTCAAACAGCTCTCCATTTTCCTCAGCTGTCTTGGAGCCCCATCTCCTGCCCCGTTATCACCTTTCTACAGGATGCTTTCCCAAGATAGGATGACAGCAGACATCACCCCCGACCACAGGCCTGATGTCCCATTGCACCTCGCTGCCCAAGGGACAGGAGTGGAGGCCCCGCCCCTTCCTGCCTCCCCATCCCCAGCACTGCTCCCGTGTGTCTACCAGGCCAGTCCTGCCCAGCCGGATGAGAGTCATGAGCGTGAGTCAGCTGAGCCCTGATGACATTTGGATAACAGGCAGCCTGGGAGGCAGGTGCAGCCGCCAGTCCTGGGCTTGGGACACAGAGGAGCCTACAAGAATCCCTCAGGCAGGGAGAGGGGCTGGGGTTAGGAGAACATAAAGATGAAAGGCCCCAGTGCCTATGCGCCTCTCTGATCATATACAGTAGTAACCTTGATCCGCATGCACTTCAGGAGATGGAAACGAGGCTTTTTATTTCTTCATTGATGTTTTGTGTTTTCTTTCTTTGGTGGTTTGTCTGTCTTTGGAAGGGGGGAGTTTGTGGGGGGCACAGACATGGCGGGGACAAAGGGTGAAGAAATGAGGCAGGGGTCCTCTCTAGACACTCTGTGGAAAATGAACTCTACAACTTGTGGGAGAGGGAGAACGGAGGAAAAACCTGGGAGAGAGTGAGGGAAGGGGTGACATTGTCCACAAAGAAATGTGCTCATTACCTGGCTTATGTAACTGTAACTCTTGGCACATCATCTTTAGAATAACAATAAACAATTTAAAATGTACTCATTACCTGACAGGTAACTGTAAGCTCAGTTACATCACCTTTATAATAAACAGTTTTAAAAGACAGGTAAGAAAGTCATTGTAAGCAATAACCAACTCTTCTCATGTCATGATAAACCAAGCTCAAATATTTTCCTCCATGTCATAATAAATATGTATGGTAGAAAGAAGAAGCTAGGCACTGGTAGCTCATACCTGTGATCTGAGTGACTCAGGAGGCTGAGATCTGAGATCCATGGTTCAATGCCAGCCCAGACAGGAAAGTCTGTGAGACTCTTATCTCCAATGAACTACTTAAAAATTGGAGGTGGTGCTGTGGTTCAAGTAGTAGAGCACTAGCTTTGTGCAAAACAAAAGCTCAGGGACAGTGCCTAGGCCATGAGTTCAAGCCCCACAACTGATGAAAGAAAGGAAGAAAGAAAGAAAGAAAGGAAGGAAGGAAGGAAGGAAGGAAGGAAGGAAGGGGAGAAAGGAAGGAAGGAAGGAAGAAAGAAAGAAAGAAAGACAGAAAAGAAAAGAAGGAAAGAAGAAAAGGCCACTTCTCAGTCCTCTGAGAATTACTTTATTTATTTATTTATTTTTGCCAGTCCTGGGGCTTGAACTCAGGGCCTGAGCACTGTCCCAGAGGTTCCCTCTGCTCAAGGCTAGCACTCTACCTGGAGCCACAGCGCCCACTTCTGGCCTTTTCTGTATATGTGGTGCTGAGGAATCGAACCCAGGGCTTCATGCACACTAGGCAAGCACTCTACCACTAGGCCACATTCCCAGCCCCTGAGAATTACTTTTGAGAAAGGAATATCTGCAGTTGATTCTTTTTTCATTTGTTTTGTTTGGGGGCTGGCCCTTGGGCTTGAACTCAAGGCCTGGATGCTGTCCCTGAGCTTTTTTTTTTTTTTAGCTCAAGGCTAGCCCTGTGCCACTTGAGCTATAGCTCTACTTCTGGCTTTGTTTGGATGCTTAATTGGAAATAAGAGGCTCATGGAGGGCTGGGCTATAGCTCAGTGGCAAAGCACTTGCCTAGCAAGTACAATGTCCTAGGTTTGATCCCCAGTATAACACCCCCCCCAAAAAAAACACCTAGTCCCATGGACTTTCCTACCCAGTCTGGCTTTGAACCATGATCCTTAGATCTCAGGCTCCTGAGTAGCTAGGATGACAGATGTGAGCCACCAGCACCTACCTGGATCTGATTTCTTTCAGATACTGAGTCTTCAGGAAGCTTCATGGAGGAGCAAACTGTACTAAGAAATGTCTAGAAAAGGAGCAAGGCCTTTTAGCAAAGATGTATGTGCTTCCCAAAGCTGAGAGGATGAGGAATATCTGGTAATGCCCTTGGGAATTACTCAGAAAGTTCTGGGTCTTTCCAGGTGCTCGGCATGGTTCCTCAACTGGAATCAGCACTCCCTATTTGCTGACAAATGCCTTTCGACCACTGGATTCTCAGACCCCAGCCTCCTGAGTTGCTAGGATTACAGGTGCAAGCCATTGGCAAACAGCTCAATCATTTGTTCATTCTTTTTGGTGGCTCATTCATGACAAAAAAAAATTTCTTCTCTCTCCATTCAGTTTGTCCTGAGCATGTTTCATTCCAGTATGATCTGCTTTCAAAGTTGCCTCTCACACCATGTGTGTTCTTTGTGACATGTGGCTTAGCACCTTCTGCTTTCTCTCTCTCTCTCTCTCTCTCTCTCTCTCTCTCTCTCTCTCTCTCTCTCTCTCTCACTGGGAGGGACAGGCACTTGAACTTAGTACCTGATGCTTTCCTCATTGGCTGGCACTCTACCAACTGAGCCACGCCTCCAACCCCACCTTCTGCGCCTAGTCTATATTTGCAAAAATGTTTTAATGCTTAAAAAAATAAATAAAAAAGAAAAAGGCTGCAGGCATAGCTCCAGTGATAGAATGTTTGCCTAAGCAACTGTGAGACCCTGAGTTCAAACCTCTATGCCACTGGGAAAGAAAAAAAAAAGCCAAGTACACTGGTGGCTCACGCTTGTAATCCTAGCAACTCAGGAGGGTGAGATCTGAGGATCGCACCTCCAAGTCTGGAGGAAGGTCTGTGAGGCTCTTATTTCCAATTAACCACCAAAAAGCTGGAAGTGGAGCTGTGGCTCAAGTGGTAGAGTGTTAGCCTTGTATGATAAAGCCAAGGGACAACACCCAGGCTCAGAATGCAAACCCTAGGACTGGCAGACACACACACACACACACACACACACACACACACACACACACTAGTAAGTACATAAGAGTGAATTTAGCTAATCTGACACATCATACAGAGGTAAATATTTGCGAATGCTTGCTGATGAAGGAAAGGGTGCTTGGCCCAAATGCCCAGTATCCACCAAAGTCCAAGTGTGCCCCTGACGGGGCTGTGTGCACCTTGCTGCTCAACCTGATCTCTTTTCTTCTGGCTTTTTCTGTTTCGGTGTCACTGAGGACTTGACCCCAGGACTTCATGCATGCTAGGCTAGCACTCTACCACTAAGCCACATTCCAGCCCTCAGCCCAGTGTCTTTGATGCCTTACAGATTGAACACGCATG
Source organism: Perognathus longimembris pacificus (assembly GCF_023159225.1). Classification (NCBI taxonomy): domain Eukaryota; kingdom Metazoa; phylum Chordata; class Mammalia; order Rodentia; family Heteromyidae; genus Perognathus; species Perognathus longimembris. The sequence goes on from NC_063185.1 coordinate 11,527,865, forward strand.
TGTGTTACAGAACTTGCATTCTAAAGGCCCACATGAGGGTACCTCTTACATATGGGCGAGACTTTGCTGTATACCCTTGGTTCTGCCTGCGCAGAATCAAACGTGGGTGCTTGGAATTACAAACTTATGCTGGGCACTGGTGGCACACATCTGTCATCCTAGCAACTGTAGAGGCCAAGATCTGAGGATCATGGTTCAAAGCCAGCCTGGGCAGGAAAGTCCATGAGCTTCTTATCTCCAGTGAATCACCAGAAAACCAGAAATGGCACTGTGGCTCAAAGTGGTATAGTGCTTGCCTTGAGCAAAAGAGCTCAGGGGCAGCATCCAGGCCTTGAGTTCAAGCCCCACCATTGCAAATGAGAGAGAGAGAGAGAGTGAGAGAGAGAGAGAGAGAATATCCTCCACTCACTGGCTAAATAAGAGCCAGCAACTCGGCAAGTGGGGTGCTTCTGTGGGCCTCTGGATTCCAAAGAGTCTCAAACTTCCTCTTATGCACTAAACACACACACACACACACACACACACACACACACTCACTTCCGGTTGTCTTTCTCAACATTCCCCACCACGGGTCACCCATGGCTGAGCTGGCCTGGAGTCAAATGCAGATAACCTCTCAGAGGGATGAATAAACATCAGTGGGTGTCCCGAGTTGAAGAATGTAGAAATGGATTCTTTTCCTTCTGAGCACGGACATCTGCCAGGCCGTGTCAAAGTTGCTGTGGCCTCAGGCCCTTTGAGTTCCCATCTGGGTGAACCCCACACAATTTCTCACTGCCTCTCCAAGGACTGCATGCAGTCTACCTCTCTCTCTCTCCCCGCCCCCCCCCCCCCCGTTGGCTTTCTGTGGCTTGTGGGCTCCCAGCCAGGGGTTGCCAGGAACTTTTATGGAGAGACAAGTGGTTTGAATTTAACAGCAGGGCACAAGGGAGCTCATTAGAAAGCCTCGCGTGACGATCAATTGATATTTATTTGATCCTGCTTTTGAGAGAACAAAATCTCAGGAAAAAGAGTACTGGGCTTGAAATTCAGCAACACCCCCTCCCCCCCCCCCACACCTTTGCTACTTAAAGTTTTCTTCTTTGTTGCTTTGCATTTTCCCCCCTTTATGTGTGTGTGTGTGTGTGTGTGTGTGGAGATGGGACTGAACCCAGGGCCTCATGTGTGTAAAGCAAGCATTCTACTACTGCTAAACCCCTAGCTCCCAAAGTTGGCGTTTCTTCCTTCCCTCCTTCCCTTTCTTTCATCCATTTCTTCCTTCCTTCTCCTCCCCTTCCTTTTTCTTTCCTTCCCTCTTTCCTCCCTTTCCTTTCTTTCTTTTCCTCTTCCCTCTTCTTTCCCTCTCTTTATCTCTCCTCCCTCTCTCCCTTCTTTTTCTTTTCCCTCCCACTCTCTCTTCCTCCCTCCTGTCTTCCTTCCTCCTTCCCTTCTTCTTTCCTTCCCTCTCTTCTTCCTTCCTTCCCTCCTGCCACCTGCACCTGGCCCACTTCTTTTTTTTTTTTTAACATCTCTACTTGCCTTACCTAACCAAGGAGACCTAACTCTTCTTACTGGCAAGCACACACACACCACCACCACCACCACCACCACCACTACCACTGGGCCCTCATCCAATACCACCTTTTTATTTTGTGTTTGTTTTGTTTTTGTTGCCAGTCCTGAGGCATGGACTCAGGGCCTGAACACTGTCCCTGGCTTATTTTTGCTCAAGGCTAGTACTCTACCTTTTGAGCCACAGCTCCACTTCTGGCTTTTTTCTATATATGTGGTGCTGAGGAATCGAACCCAGGGCTTCCTGTATACGAGGCGAGCACTTTACCACTAGGACATATTCCCAGCCCCAATACCACCTTTTTAAAGCAGCCTTCTCCTCTGACTCAACCCAGTCTCCATTCCTCCTTCTTTGGGACTTGTGGAGAGCTTAAGTTGCCTCACAGGATAATTAAGTACAAACACACACACACACACACACACACACACACACACACACACACACAGCAAAGGCAGGCACCTGTGGCTCATACCTGTAACCCCAACTACTCAGAATGCTTGAGTTCTGAAGTCTGTGAGATGCTTATCTCCAATTAACCAGCAAAAAGCCAGAAGTGGAGCTGTGACTCAGTGGTAGAGCACCAGCCTTGAGAAGAAATAAAAAACAGCAGGGCTGGGAATGTGGCTTAGTGGTAGAGTGCTTGCCTAACATGCAGGAAGCCCTGGGTTTGATTCCTCAGTACCACATAAACAGAAAAAGCTGGAAGTGGCGCTGTGATTCAAGTGGTAGAGTGCTAGCTTTGAGCAAAAGAAGCTTAGGGACAGTGCCTAGGCCTTGAATTTAAGCCCCAGGACCAGAAAAAAAGGGGCGTGGGGACAGGAAATATAGATTCTGAGTGGGAAAAGACAGATATCAGCAGGAGATGGAAGAGCTCAAGTAGAGGAGAATGAGGATGAATACGGTAAAATTAAATACAAAGTATGGGGAGTTTTTGGTATTTGAAAATAAAGCAATGAAACCTGTTGAAGAAATGGAACCTGTTTTAAGAGATGAGGAGTTGGGCAGGCATCAGTGGGTCATCCCTGTAATCCCAGCTATTCAGGAGGCTGAGGTCTGAGGATCTTAGTTTGAAGCCAGCTTGGGTAGGACACTCTATGAGACTCTTATCTCCAACTAGCCAGCAAAAAGTAGAAGTGGAGGTGTGGCTCAAGTGGTAGACCTCCAACCTTGAGAGAAAAAGTTCAGGGACAGCACCCAGGCCCTGAGTTCAAGCCTCACAACTGGCCAAAACAAAACATTAAGTTAAAAATAAACAACAGGGGCTGGGGATATAGCCTAGTGGCAAGAGTGCCTGCCTCGGATACACGAGGCCCTAGGTTCGATTCCCCAGCACCACATATACAGAAAACGGCCAGAAGCGGCGCTGTGGCTCAAGTGGCAGAGTGCTAGCCTTGAGCAAAAGGAAGCCAGGGACAGTGCTCAGGCCCTGAGTCCAAGGCCCAAGACTGGCCAAAATAAATAAATAAATAAATAAAAATAAACAAAAAATTATGAAGTGTACATATGAAAATTTTGTCAATCATCAATAGAGATTTCAAAGACCCCTTCTCTCACTGTTAACAACAACAACAAATAGAATCTAAGTTTCTTCAAGCAAAAAGCTCTAACAGATCCCACTCCCAAGGCTGTTTGGAAGTATTGGGCGCCAGTAGCTGTGTCTAGAACATAAGATCTCAGTGGACATTTGATGATATTCATGGCTGGCTTCTTTTTTCTCAAGGCTGGTACTCTACCACTTGAGCCATACCTCCACTTCTGGCTTTTTGTTTTTATTTTGTGTGTGTGTGTGGTTTGAAGCCAGCCCAGGCAAGAAAGTCTGTGAGACTCTTATCTTTACTTAGCTACTAAAAAAGCTGGAAGTGGAGCCATGGTTCAAGTGGTAGAACACTAGCCTTGAACAAAAACCTTTAACAGGCCCTGAGTTCAAGCCCCAGCACCAGGAAGGAAGGAAGGAAGGAAGGAAGGAAAGAAGGAAAGAAGGAAAAAGAATAAGGGAGAAGATGATTAATCAGACCTCCAACTCAGGCTGCTTGGCTTTCTCCAACCCTGGGAAGTCAGCCTTGGTGATTTATTGTCTAGTTTCTATTAGGAAATATATTTGTTCACACACAGAACAATGGACATCTGTATGCCCATTCGGTGGCCTGCTATTTTATCCTCCATTAACTGCTGTTCTGTTCTCCTGCATTGAGCATGCGTGTCTAGACCTTCATCAAATTCACATTCCCACCACTGGCCTAGCTGGCCCATTTTCACAGATGTATTGTCCTCGTTTCCTTTTATCTCATTGTACCCTACACACTCAGACCAACCGACTGACAGATACACACACACTCACACCACAGCAAAACTTACTTAGAACATCACCATTTTGCACACAGAAAAACTATGGTTCAAAAAATAATAATAAATCCAGATGCAATAAAGTGGCTCACACCTTTGATCCTAGCTACTCAGGCAGCTGAGATCTGAGGATCACAGTTCAATGCCAACCCGGGCAGAAAAGTCCCTGTGAGACTCTTATCTCCAATGAACCACTCCAAAACCAGAAGTGGCACTGTGGCTCAAGCGGTAGAGCCTTGAGCTGAAGAGCTCAGGGACAGCACCCAGGCCCTGAGTTCAAGCCTCTTGACTGCCGAAATAAAGCAAAGAGTAAAGAAGCATAGGAGCTGGAATTGAAACCTGGACAATACGCAGGGCCCATCACCATGGTGGAGTCCCAGGGCCTGGCCATAACTCGTAGGCTCCACACACCTGCTGTATCCAATCAAGAGCTCTATGACCAGCTGGTCCTGGGAACCTGGAGCCAGCTAATGAAAGACACACACACAGTGGGGAACCTGGAGGTTAGGTGATGTCCCTCCCCGCTGGGAGATGCTGGACATTAGTGAGCAGCAGAGCCACAACCAGGCATGTCTCCTTCAGTGAGAGACCCTCTGGCAGCCTATAAATCTATCGCCGATCCTGTTTACTGGATTCGTTGACTGAGTGACTCCACAGACATCACCCTCAGCCTGTGTGGGCCGACTGGATGAACTTCAGAGGGCCACTGAGATGACTCCAATTCTGCCTCTCCGCTGCTACATAGAAATTCTACCTGAGTCTCCAATCTACAGGCTCAATGATGCAACATGAGCTCTTGCTTGAGCTGTCAGATCTGACTGCTCCCAATCTAGACGTGTGTGCACGTGCACATGCACACACACACGACACATGCATGCCAGTGTATCTATGTGTGGACACGTACTTACTTAAATGAATAGATGTGTGTGTGTGCTACTCCTGGGGCTTGAACTCAGGGTCTAGACACTTTCCCTTAGCTTATTCTGCCTCCTACTGGTCCTCTACCACTTGAGTCACACCTTCAGTTCCAGCTTTTTCCTGGTGTGGGGGAGCTAAGAGTCTCCCACTGGCTGTGAACCCCGATTCTCAGATCTTAGCCTCCTGAATAGCTAGGATTATAGGCCACTAGCCACTAGCATGGGGCACACGTATCACACACATCTTGTTCTCTGGCTGCTAGCAAACGAGGCTCTGACAAGGGAGAGAGAAATCATGAAGAGACTGCTGTCTTGGGGGGTTATTTGCCAGTCCTGTGGCTTGAACTCAGGGCCTGGGCACTGTCCCTGAGCTTGTTTTGCTCAAGGCTACCACTCTACCACTTGGACCACAGCACCACTTCCAGATTTTCTGTTTATGTGGTACTGGGGAATTGAACCCAGGGCTTCATGTATGCGAGGCAAGCACTCTACCACTCAGCCACATTCCCAGCCTGCTTCCTTCATTCCCCCTTTTTTTGTGATGCTATTACTAAAGCTTGAGCTCAGGATCTGGGCTGTCCTTTACTTATTTTTCTCAAGGCAACCACTCTACCACTTGGGCTATACAGCTCCACTTCAGGCTTGTTACGGGTTCATTGGAGTTAAGAATCTCACATTGGCTTCAAATCATGATCCTCAGATCTCAGCCTCCTGAGCAGCTAGGATTATAGGCATGAGCTACCAGCACCCGGCTCAGATCGTATTCTTCTTAGTCATACCATTTTCATTTTTAGCTGTGTGGTTCTAGTCAAGTGTCTTAATTTCTCTGAGTCCCATTTCCTGATATGTGAAGTGAGGATTAAAAAAAAAAAACACCCACAAACCCACCATGATAATAAATGCTCTCTGGGGGGTGGCTATGGCCCTTCAATGGGAGGAAAAATAAATGAAACACCCATCTCCCTACACCATAGTTATTATGAGCAATCAATATTTATTATTGTCATTGTTATTATTTGGGCTGGCCTTGATCTGAGAAGCTATCTAAGGCTCAGGATAGAGAAGAAAAGTCCCACTGCAGCTTCCTCCCCGCCCCCACTTCACTGGCCCCACTTTGAAGTCTCCAGCCGCCCCCCCCACCATGATAAATGTCCCAGCACTATAGGTTATGACTTGCTGCCAGATTTGACGTTAACCATAGGTGCTCTGGCTGTGTGTTTGAGGAAAGTGGCTAAATGCTGCTGGGGCCGATGGGGAGATAGCAGCCTGCTCTAGAAGATTTCTCAGCCTGTACAGAGAGAAAGTGGGAGGGAGAAGGGGGGGGGGAGAGACATAGAGATACAGAAAGAGAGAGAGACAGAGAGGGAGGGAAGGAGGGAGGGAGCGACGGAGGGAGGAGAGAAAGGAGGCCACTAGGCACAGCTGTTTAGTCTACCAATCACAGTGGTGACAAAGAGTCTACCCTGGCCCAGGGCTGCTGGCTGGGTGGGAGGGGCCCACCATGCAGCCATTGAGGGGGCTCCCCCTTTTCTTTGCCTGGGGTGCGTGTGTTGTGGGTGATTTCACATCTTTCTAGGCCACCGGAAGATGGGATGGAGAAAGATCGAACGGGAAGATTTGAGGCATGTCACAGAGAGGCTTCGATTTCAGGGAGTGGGCACTCCACCTCTGCCAGGCCAGGAGAGGCCCTTGTGACTTCGGGTTCCTGGTCTTCACCAGGGAAGCAAAAGCTTCACTCTGTTCAAAGCCAGCCTGGATAAAAACAACAACAACAAAAAACAACTCTGTGAGACTCTTGTCTTCAATAAACTACTCAGAAAAAAAAAAAAAAGAACAGAAATGGTGATGGGGTTCAAGTGGTAGGTAGCCTTGGGAAAAAGAATCATGGGGATAGTGACCAGGCCCTGAGTTCAAGCCCCAGGACCAGCACAAATAGAAATGGAGGAGGAAGAGGAGGAGGAGGAGGAGGTCCTCAATTCACACGTGTACATGGGTGTGCAAACACACACACTCACAGCTTGGTCCCAGCCCTAACCAACTGAATCCAGGTCTCAGGCTGGCTCCAGGAAGTCTGCATTTCAGCCCAGCTAAGCCAGATGCTGGGAGCTCACATCTGTCATCCTAGCTATTCAGGAGGCTGAGATCTAAGAATCATGGTTCAAAGCCAGCCCAGGCAGAAAAGTTCATGAGACTCTTACCTAATGATCCACCAAAATAATAATAACAATAACAAAAAAACAGAATTGGAACTGTGGCTGGCGCTCTACCACTTGAGCGGCAGCTCCACCTGCAAGGGGAAGAAAGTTAAATGAAGAGAAACCTTTGAAAAGGCTATTCATGGGCTGGGGATATGGCCTAGTGGCAAGAGTGCTTGCCTCATATACATGAAGCCCTAGGTTCAATTCCCCAGCACCATATAAACAGAAAATGGACAGAAGTGGCACTGTAGCTCAAGTGGCAGAGTGCTAGCCTTGAGCAAAAAGAAGCCAGGGACAGTGCTCAGGCCCTGAGTTCAAGCCCAAGGACTGGCCAAAAAAAAGAAAAGAAAAGGCTATTCATGCCCCATAATGAGATGGCTTTGAGCACAAGTCCAGGTTGGCCAGAAGGAATCTAGCTGGTGATGGGGATCTCACACAAGTTAAAGCCCCAGGACCCCAGTTTCCTTATGCGTTCCTGGGTCATGAGAGTCCTACTTGGGTCTAGAACTGTCAGCCACAGCATAGTTCTCTGAAAGTCACCAGGATAGGAGCTGTGTATTTTAGTTGTTTTGTTTGGTTTTATCTTAGGGGTTGCTCTTAGGGCCTGGATGCTGTCCCTGAGCTTTTGTGTTCAAGGTTGGTGCTCTACCACGTGAGCCACATATCTATTTTGCTGCTTTGTGTGTTGGGGGGAGGAGGTTGTGGGGCTTGAACTCTGGGCCTGGGCATAATCCCTGACCTCTTCAGCTTGAGGCTAGCACACTTGAGCCACAGTGCCACTTCTGACTTTTCTGAATATGTGGTACTGAGGAACTGAACCCAGGCCCTCGGGCATGCTAGCCAAGCACTCTACCACAGAGCCACATTCCCAGCCCCAGTTTTGCTGCTTTTTGATTTGGTTTATTGGAGAGAAGAGTTTCACAGACTTTCCTGCCTGGGCTGGCTCTGAATCATGTGCTCAGCCATCAGCCTCCTGAGTAGCTAGGATAACCAGTGTGAGCCACTGGTACCCAGCTCACTAACTACATTCCTTTATTAACTAGCACTCGCATAATGCATAAGGCCATGACTGAAACAGCAACTAGAGCCTCACCCAGGATCCATCACTCTGTCCTGGAGTGGGGGTGAGCTTCCTGAGAGTCTCCTGAATCCTTCTTGCTGATAGCTCCATCCCTCCAGGGCAGGCCAAACCTGCTCATCAGCCCTGGCTGAGGAGAGCTGAACCCACTGCAGGCCCTGGGCTGGGATTAGCAGCCCTGGCTACCAGCTGTCCTCCGGTTCTCCCTTGAAGTTGGAAACCAAGAGAGGTCTCAAAGAGGGATCTGGGCCTGGTGTTTATGGCTCACACCTGCAATTGTAGCTCCTCAGGAAGCTGAGATCTGAGGATTGTGGTTCAACTCTAGGCGGGGCAAGAACATCTGTCTCCAATTTACCACCAGGGAGCAGGAAGTGGAGCTTTGGCTCACGTGGTAGAGCACTAGTGGTAGAACAAAACAGCTAAGGAACAGCACCCAGGCCCTGGTGGGAACTTGCTGAAATGCCTGAGCTTGGGGGTGATTTCTATTCCAAAGGCTCACTGGATTTGCACGGCAGCTGATGTGCAGGGCCTGCCAGATTTGGGTTTGAGAAGGTGACTTTTGGAGACAGCCAGCCCAGCTGGGCCTTCGTGGTCATGGAGCTGTAGCCCGCTGTTTCCCACTGGGGACTGTAGTCAGCCCAGGGGGAAGAAGAGCAGCTGCTGGCCTCCTGGTCATTCCAGGATCCACGGTGCTCTCGCGGCCTCTGCTGGCAGTCTAGAGAGCTACAGGCACACTTGTTGGGCCCTGGTAGGTTTCACAGTTGGTTTGTTTTTTAGTCCTGGGGCTTGAACTCAGGGTCTGAGCTATCCTTGAGTGTTTTTTCCTCAAGCCTCCTGCTCTGCCTCTTGAGTCTCAGCCCTCCTTCCAAATTTTTGGTGGATCATTGGCGATCCAAATCTCATGGATTTCCCTGCCCTAGCTGGTTTCAAATGTGAATCCTCAGATCTCAGCCTCCTGAGTAGCTGGGATGGCAGGCGTGAGTCACTACCACCCTCTTCCAGCTGAATTCTGGCAGTAGGACTTTGAGAAAAATATTTAACTTAACTTGTAGGAATGTTGAGAAGAGATTTCTTTTTAATGCTGATCCTAGGGCTTGATGCTGTCCTTGAGTTCTTGTGTGTGTACTTTGCTTTGTTTTATTTTATCCATTGTGGGGTTTGAACTCAGGGCCTGGGCACTATCCCTCAGCCTGTAGGTTCTAAGCTAGTGCTCTACCACGTTGAGCCACAGATCCACTTCTAGATTTCTGGTGGTTAAGTGGAGATAAGACTCTCATTGACTGTCCTGCTCTGGTTGGCTTTGAACTGAGATCCTCAGATCTCAGCCTTCAAACAACAAAGAAGCTCATGGGCTTTCCTGCCTGGGCTGGCCTCAAAACACTATCTTTAAACCTCAACCTCATGAGTAGTGAGGGTTACAGGCATGAGCCACTGGCATTGGTTTTTATGTTTCTTAAATCAGATCATGTCACTTTCCTACCCCTAACCTTCAAGAGCTTTTGTTTCAGAATAAAAGCCAAAGACCCCACCATAGCTGAAGAGGCCTCACCTTGGCTAGTGGTTCTCAAACTCATTTAGAGGGATTGTTTGAAGCAGGAAACATGAGGCTCTAACCTCTGAAAACAAGCACCCATATAAAGAATTTAGTGGCTCAACAAACTTCAAGTGGGATAAACTCAGAAATCCGTACAAGTCATATTCTAATTAAACTGTTAAAGACAGAGAATTTCCAAAGTCACACACACAACTCATCACACACAAGAGATCCTCGATGAGATTGTGACCAATTTCTCATCAGAAAACAAAGTGGCCAACAGACAGCAAAGGCAGTAAATTCAAAGTGCCCATAGCAAATGATAATCAACCAACCTTTCTCAAAGCAGAAAAGCTGGGCACTGGTGTCACATGCCTAAAATCCTAACTGCACGGCAGGCTGGGATCTGAGGATCTCAGTTCCAAGTCAGCCTCAGGAGATAAATTTGAGAGATTTGGGTCTCCCATTCGCTAGCAAAACCCCAGACATGTGGCTCCAGTGGGCAGAGTGCCAGCCTTGAACAGAAAAGCCAAGTAAAAGGAAGAGACCCTGAGTTCAAGCCAGTACTAGCATAAATCAAACAATTAACTGGTGGCTCATGCCTGTAACCCCAGCTACTCAGGAGGCTGAGATCTGAGGATCAAGGTTCAAAGCCAGCCCCTGTAAGAAAGTCTGTGAGACTCTTATTGTCAATTAACCACCAGAAAACCAGATGTGGCGCTGTGGCTCAAGTGGTAGAGTGGTAGCTTTGAGCTGAAGAGCTCAGGGACAGCGCCCAGGCCTAGAGTTCAAGCTTTATGACCAACAAATCATTATCATCATCTCAGAGCTTTCTTCATGAAATGGAATGGTGAACAAGGTAATGGGAGGATTAAGAAAGTGAACTCTGGGGGTGGGGAATGTGGCTTAGTGGTAGAGTGCTTGTCTCACATGCATGAAGCCCTGGGTTCAGTTCCCTAGCACCACATATATAGAAGAAGCCAGAAGTGGCTCTATGGCTCAAGAGTGTGGTAGAGTGTTAGCTTTGAACAAAAGGAAGCTCAGGGACAGTGCTCAGGCCCTGAGTTCAAGCCCCAGAACTGGCAAAAAAAAAAACAACCCCAAAACATCAAGAAAGTAAATTCTGAAGATCCTCTGCTCACCCCCTTTTTACCCCCAACACACACACATAGCAAGTATACAGTTACCTGTTCTTTACTTGGAGTTTAACAGACCAGGCTTGCCTAGCCTTGTCTTTTAGCACCACCTGTTGGGGAAGATAGAAAATGCTGCAGGTTGCCATCCTGTGAGACACTTGGGCAAGTGTCTCTCACTTGCTTCAATGCCAAGTGTCCCATAGCTCCAGGGCCTTGGTGGGCCTCACACTCCTTATCTGCTACATAGACACTGCAGACTCCTTCTACCCCGTATCCTATGTCTGCCTGGCTTGGGGTTTGGAGATTCTTTTCTTTTCTTTCCTTTCCTTTCCTTTCTGCTGGTCCTGGGGCTTGAACTCAAGGCCTGGGTGCTGTCCCTTAGTTGTTTTGCTCAAGGCAAGCACCCTACCAGCTGAGCCACAGCACCACCTTCAGATTTTTGGTGATTCATTGGAGATAAGAGTTTCACATGAGCCAGGCACTCCTCGCTTCTCAGGAGGCTAAGATCTGAGGGTCACAGTTCAAAGCCAGCCCAGGCAGGAAAATCTGTGAGATTCCTACTTACAATTAATCACAGAAAACCCCCCAAGTGGCACTGTGGCTCAGAGTTCTAGCTTTGAGCAAAAGAGCTCAGGGATACACCCAGGCCCTGAGTTCAAGCCACAGGACTGGCAAAAAGAAAAGTGTTACAGACTTCTTTCCAGGGCTGCCTTTGAACCCTGATCCTCAGATCTCAGCCTCCTGAGTAGCTAGGATGACACAAAGGCCGCCTCTTATAAAGATTCTGCCTCACATCACCTTGACCTTGGGCAATCCTGTATGCAGGGCCCTAGATTTCATCTGGCCTTGATCAGCCTATGGGCCGCTGGAAGACTTGCACATGAACGCTGACCTGATTGGACCCCAGAGGTGTGCATCACAATGGACATCCAATCAGAAATGCTAACCGCTGCATGGCGAGCCAGTGTGGGCTGCATGGAGTCTCTCATTGGGCGAGGAAACTAATGTGGCACATAGGATATCCAATGAGCTCCTGAGTCACCTTGCTCTCTGCTAGAGACACCCTGTCAATGCGTGCACAACGCACTCCAGGTGGTGCCCTCCCTGGCAACCCCTTCCATTAGTGGGAGCTCTGCTCATCTTGTTCTTCAATAAATGCTGGCTGGTTTCCTTCTCCCTCTGTATCCACTGATTGATTCTTTAAAACCAAAGAAACAAAGAACCTGATCCAAATGTTGCAGTTTCATTTTCATAAAATTCCTGCTGGTTTCAAGTGCCACTAGGGAAAGCCAACAAGTCATTCCCCACCATCATCACAATGCCATTCCAAGCCTGGTACTGGGGGCTCACCCCTGTAATCCTTGCTACTCAGGAGGCTGAGATCTGAGGGTTGTGGATCAAATCCAACCAGGGCAAGAAAAATCTGTGAGACTCCTATCTCCAATTCACCACCAGAAAACATGAAGTAGAGCTCTGGCTTACATGGTAGAACACTAGTGGTAGAACAAAGCAGCTAAGGAACAGCACCCAGGACACACACACACACACACACACACACACACACACACACACACACGAAAGAGAAGAGGAGCGCATGGGCCCCAGAGCATCCAGATGCATGTCAGGAACCAATCAGTGGAGGCCCAGCGCCTGTCCCCTCTGGAATGCTTGGGAATTTCCTTTCTAGCCTCCAGCTCAGACAATTCAGACTCTGCACAGAGTCTGCCTGAGCCAGGATGATTTCTTTCTTTCCTCTTCCACTGTCTCGAGGAGCTGGCGTCCATCTGCACTGGTGGGAACTTGCTGAAATGCCTGAGCTTGGGGGTGATTTCTATTCCAAAGGCTCACTGGATTTGTATGGCAGCTGATGTGCAGGGCCTGCCAGATTTGGGTTTGAGAAGGTGACTTTTGGAGACAGCCAACCCAGCTGGGCCTGCATGGTCACGGAGCTGTAGCTGGCTGTTTCCCAGTGGGGACTGTAGTCAGTCCAGGGGGAAGAAGAGCAGCTGCTGGCCTTCTGGTTATTCCACAATCCATGAAGCTCCAGCGGCATCTGCTGGCCATCTAGAGAGCTACCGGCACTCTTGTTGGGTCCTGGTAGGTTTTACAGTTTCTTTTTTTCATTCCTGTTTACACCCCCGCCCCGCCCCCCAGTCCTGGGGCTTGAACTCTGGGCCTGGGTGCTGTGCTTGAGTTTCTTTTACTCAAGGTGAGCTGTCTACCATTTCCAGCTTTTTTTGAGTAGTTTATTGGCTTATAAGAGTCTCATAGAGTTTTCTCTTTGGCTGGCTTCCAACCAAGATCCTCAGATCTGAGCCTCCTAAGTAGCTAGGATTATATGTGTGATTCTCCCAGCGCCAGCTTTTGTAAGAATATTGAAGAGATTTTTTTTTAAATGCCAATTCTAGGGCTTGAAACAGGGCTAGGATGTTGTCCCTGAGTTTTTGTTTTTGTGTTTTGTCAACCATGGGGCCTGAACTCAGGGCCTGGGCGCTGTCCCTAAGCTCTAGTGCTGAAGGCTAGCCCACAGCTGCTTGAGTTTTTAAAAATCAAGGTTGGTGCTCTGCCATTTGAACCATAGTTCCACTTCTGGGTTTTTGTTAGTTAATTGGCAATAAGAGTCTGATGAAGCTGGTGACTTTATCCTAGCTACTCAGAAGGCCAAGAGCTGAGGATCATGGTTCAAAGCCAGCCAAGACTGGAAAGTCCAATGAGACTCTAGTCTCCAATGAACCACCAGAAAACCAGAAGTGGCACTGTGGCTCAAGTAGTACAGTGCTAGCCTTGAGCACTAAGAGCTCAGGAACAGAGTCCAGGATCAGAGTTCAAGCCATGCAACTGACTGGGCTGGCTTCAAGCGACGATTTTTAGACCTAAACCTCATGAGTAGCTAGGATTGCAGATATGAGCCACTGGCACTCGGTTTTTATATTTCTTAAATTGGATCATGTCACTTTCCTACCTCCAACCTTCAAGAGCTTCTGTTTCAGAATAGAAGCCAAAGTCCCTACTGTAGCTGAAGGGGATTCCCCTTGGCTAGTGGTTCTCCAACTCATCCAGAGCTTGTTTGAAGCAGGAACCATGGGGCCCTAGCCCTGGCTAGGCAGGCCTGGGCTGGACCTGCTAATGTGTATTTCTAGCAAGTTCCCAGATGACATCACTGCTGCTGGGTGGAGAGCACACTTTGTAGCTCCCTGCTCCTCACAAGCTGGCCACTGCCTGTCCTACAGCAAGCATCTCCTCTACTCCCCCCACTGGCTGTGCTGCAGCTGCTCTGGTCTACTGCCTCTAAGACAGGCCAGACACCCTCGCACTTTGAGCTCATGACCCTGGCTGATTGCTGGGCCTGGGTGCGTTGCCATGATCTCTCCTAAGTCACCTTTACTCATGAGGCTTTTCTAAATTCATACTTCATTGCTGATTGCTAACCCTCCTCCCTGGTAGTCCCTCATTACTACTTTACTTTTTTCATCATATATTTATACAAATATGTATGAGTATACATTCTCTAACCCCCCCAACACACTAAAGCATAGACCGTCAAAAACAAAGCTTTTGTGTTTCTCACTGTTACATGCAAAGTGTCTAGAACGTAATAAGTGCAACAGAAATGAAAGAATGCACTGAGCACTAATATATGCATTATTAAAATGACCTACATGCACCTAAATATACAAGAATTTAGCAGGGGCTGGGGATATGGCCTAGTGGCAAGAGTGCTTGCCTCATATACATGAAGCCCTGAGTTCAATTCCCCAGCACCACATATATAGAAAACAGCCAGAAGTGGCGCTGTGGCTCAAGTGGCAGAGTGCTAGCTCTTGAGCAAAAAGAAGCCAGGGACAGTGCTCAGGCCCTGAGTCCAAGGCCCAGGACTGGCAAAAAAAAAAAAAAAAAAAAAAAAAAAAAATTAGCAGCTCAACAGACTTCAAGTGGGATAAATTCAGAAATGTACACGAAGACACAATCTGATTAAATTGTTAAGGACAGAATCTCCAAAGTCACACACAGCTCATCTCACACAGGAGAGCCTCCATGAGATTATGACCAATTTCTCATTAGAAAACAAAGAAGCCAATAGACAGCAAGGCCTCAGCTAAAGGTGTGAAGGGTCTCCTGTTCTGTGTTCTCATCGTTTATTTTCTTATTGTCTTTTAATTGAAAATAAATCACTTCATCAAGCTGTGGACCAACCATTTTAGAGTATTTTATTTCTGAATCAAACAGTATGGTTCCTCTCATGCAGCTGGATGCCGCTCCAGCAGTCTCTCCACCACTGTGCGGCCCGGGCCCCAGCGCCTGCCCACAGGGAGGCCGAGGGCCTGGGCCTGCAGCCCCGGAACCTGGGATCCCACGGCCCTAGAGCGGGATGGAGGCGCTGGGCCGCGGTCCTTGCGGTTCCCGAGACGTCGCCACGCGGGTGACCGCGGCGTCCACCTCGGGCCACGCGGGTGACCGCGGCGTCCACCTCGGGCCACGCGGGTGACCGCGGCGTCCACCTCGCGTGCTTGGCGGCGGTCCTCGGGCCCTCGCGTCCTTGAGGGCGGCTGGTGCTCGAGGCCTAGGAGCAAGACCGCCACGGGGGCCGATGTCACCGGTACCGCCTGTGATTGGTCCATCCCTCGGTGACGTCACGGGCCCACCTGTGATTGGCCCATTTCCTCACCTGTCATTTCGAGGCCGCGCTGCAGTTGCAGAAGGCGGTTTTTGGCTGTAGCTTGCTCCCTTATGCTGCCCAGTGATCCCGACTGATCTCCAGCCATCCAGACTGATCTCCCGCGAGCCAGACTGATCTCCTGCCATCAGACAGAAGGCTGCATGAAACCTGAGCGAGGTTGAAGCTTTCATTTGGGGGTGGGGGGAGGGAGGGAGGCTTGGGGGATGTGTGGGTTGGGGGGATTTCCATTATTCTGGGGGTTATACTGTGCTAAGCTGAGCTATTGCTGAAATGATTTAGCTAAGTTTAATTAAGATTTAATACCCACCACATTGCTTTATCTAAGTTTAAGATTACATACCTACCCTATTATTTAGCTAAGTTTAAGATTTGCTACCTGGTGTATATATCCAGATAAGTATAGTTAAGGGTAACGACCCAACACATTTCTGTAGCTAAGTAAAGGTTGACTCCCACTGTCCCATCAAGAAAATGGAGTCAAGTCACAGCGAATGTACCACATTCTCCTCCCCAGATGAGGAGGCCCTTACCAGCCAATACTATGTATATCACACCATTGGCTCTGGCACCTTTGGGCATGTGAAGAAGGCCTGTCACCACCTCACAGACAAAGAGGTAGCAGTAAAAATTCTGGATACAAGAGACTACCCCATACTGGTAGAAAATGAGGTGGACATTGTTAAGTCCCTGAGTCACCCCCACCTGATCAGGCTATACCAAGTGATCCAGGGAGAGGAACACGTCTACCTCGTAATGGAAATGGCCACCAAGGGAAACCTGCAGACGTGGATCCAAAATTCTCGCTGCCTTTTTGAGAATGAAGCCAGAAAGCTTCTGCAGCAAATAGTAAGTGCTGTGCAGTACTGTCATCTCAACTGGATTGCACACCTCGACCTAAAGCCTGACAACATCCTAATAGATGAAAATGGCAAGGCCAAACTCAGTGACTTTGGGTTAAGTGTGAGAGTTACCCCAGGGCAGTTGCTCACAGAAGTCCGGGGTGCCTATGTATTCCGTGCCCCTGAGATCTACTTGGAGCAAGCGTATGATGGCTTCAAGGTTGATGTGTGGTGTCTGGGAACAATACTTTTGTTTATGGTGACGGGACAATTCCCTTTTCAAGGGAGCAATACCAACCAGCTACGTGAAGCAATTGTCCACGGCAGGTATGAGATACCATTTCACCTGAGTTCAAAAGGACAAAGCATCATTTCCCAGTTCTTAACTGTAAATCCAGAACACAGGCCAAATATACAACAAGTCATGCTGCACCCATGGTTGGCTCCGATTGAGGAAGGCTCCCTGTATCCAGATGAGCCACTGCCCGATCACCTAGACCCACTGGTTGTCACCATAATGTGTGACATGGGCTACACCGAGCGTCAGATCCATGAATCAGTAACACAGAGGACATTTGACGCTGTGATGGCCACCTACTTGCTTCTACAAAGTGACTTCAAGTCAGACAGTGTCAGCCCTGCGCAATTTGAACACTTGGGTGTTAGGCAATACACAACTTTCACAAACCTTTCCACCTTCCCTCTAGAGGAAAGAGAGAGTTTACCTTCCCAGATTCAATCTTTGCCATTGCCATCTCAGTTTCTGGGGGCCTGGGATGAGAAGCAGTGTGGCAGAAGTGCCTCCCTGCCTGCCATTCCCCTCTGCTTCCTGCAGAGAAGTTCCAGTTCCATGGTCCTCTCCCAGGACCAACCTTGGCCTGCCCTCCACTGCTCCTCCACCCCCAAGAGCCAGGGGGAGATGCAGAGCTGCAAAGCAAAAGCAGAATTTCAATCTCTGCCCCCTGCATGGCCTGAGTATGAGAACAGAGTCTGCACACTTAGCAAGAGTCAGGGCTGCAAGGAGCCTGGAATGGGGCCTAGCAGATTCTCCTGGAATGAAAGTCAAGTGCAGCCAGAGGAGGCTGCACAGCAACTGCCCGCTGTTGTGTCCCCAGCATGCTCAGCAAAGTCCCCTGGCTGCTGTTGTTTTGGGCACAGAGACAACACATCCGAGGAAAATGCCCTTCCCTCTGGACGGCCTCAGGATGATTACAGAGACTCTAGACCCCGAAGAGAGCAGGGAAGAACGGGGGTTTTTGGCAGGATAGTCGCTGCCTTTTGCAGACTGTGCTGCTGTGTGCTTCCCCAGAAAGAGAGCAGTTCCAGGGATGGCAGTGATTGAAAGACCAAAGTCACTGGGAGCCAGATGCCCTGTCATTGACTCACACAACCCCAGTCAGGGGATTTGGACCAACAGGGGCATGCAAGGGAACCTGAGCTGGAGGCTCTGAACACTGCTAACCCCATAGAAGACTGCTCTGATGGTCACCAATTACCCTGCCTGAAAACTCTTGACTGATTTTCTTACCAAAAAATAAAGAAAGAAAGTGAAAGTCCTGCAAAGACAAACAGGGACATTCATCTGAAGGAAACAACTGCGATCCCACTGTCTGTGGTTGCCTGAAAACGCTGTCGGCTCTGTATTCTCCATCCTTAGCACACTTAGGATGAACGCACATAGTGCAGAGGTGTTGGGTCCCACTTTAAACCTAGCTAAATCACTTCATCGCTTAAGCGTGAAGTTATTTTTTAATTAATTCTAATTTCACTTTTAGTGTGTAGACAAATCCCTATTCTCTTCCTTTAGAAATGCACATGGTATAAGTGAATTCCATAGGTGATTTTATAAATATGATATAACCCTCCCTTCTTTAAAATCTAAAAAGAAAAAACAAAAATAAAAAACAAAAAAAAATAAAAAAAATTAAAAAAACAACAACAAAAAACAAAGACAAGCAAAGCAGCCTCGATGGCTGCTGGTGAGGGGTTGACTTGCCCCAGCCCCTGGGGCTAGCAAGCGCGTGAGTCAGGACCTCTGCAGGTGCCCACAACCACCTCCTGGGCGGGGACTCGGCCCAGAGCTCAGGGAATAAGGAACTCAGGTGGAGCCCAGCCTATCAGTTCTCCCAAGGCTGCACAGCCCCAGGGTCAGAGCACAGAGATCCATCTCCACATAGGATGAGAATGGTCACTTCTAAACAGCCCACATCTCTGACAGAATGGAAGGCCAAGGGGTTTTCTGTTGGGTGGGGTAAAGTTTTAGCCCGGTCGGCTTGACTTCAATTTAACTTTCTTTGCTTTGTTCTTCTTTCCTCCCTTAAAAGAAATTCATAGTTTTTCTTTGTATTTTATTAAAAATTCCTTTCAGGTTTTTTCTCTTTTCCAACTTACATTATTCTTCACCACTCTCCTTCTCTCTGTCTTTTTTTTTTTTTTTCCTGATGGTCAAGACCTTGGAATCAGCTCTTGAGCACTGACCCTGAGTTTTCCTGCCCACGATCTACCATTTGCACTACAGTTCAAGCAACCTGTTTGTTTGTTTTCCTTCCTTCCTTCCTTCCTTCCTTCCTTCCTTCCTTCCTTCCTTCCTTCCTTCCTTCCTTCCTTCCTTCCTCCCTCCCTCCCTCCCTCCCTCCTTTCTTTCTTCTTCTTTCTTTCTTTCTTTCTTTCATTATTTCTTTCCTGTGTGTGTGTGATTTATTGCTTACAATTCTCATGGTTTTTCCCACCTGGCTTGGGTGAGAATTAAGATTCACAACCATCAACCTCCTAAGAATCTAGAATTTTAGGGAAGAACAAACATCACTCTGATCTCTAAGATCTTTCAGGGGCTTTTCTCTTCTTTTACCCTCCTTTCCATTCATTTTATTATGATTATTTTGTTATTGTTGTTATGGAGTGGGGGGCTGCTGACCCTAGAGCTTGCACTCAGGCCTGAACATGCTCCTTGGGTTTTTTTGTTTGTTGCTTGGTTGGTTGGTTTGGTTTGGTTTGGTCATGGTGGTGTTGTGTGTTTTCTTTCTCAATTCTAGCGGGCTCTACAATTTGAGCCAAAGCTCAGGTTGTGACTTTTCGTTTTTATTTGAGTGTTAATCCTGCTGATGCTAAGGATGGAACTCAGGGACTGCCTGCCAATTTTCCCTGATTTTTCTATGTTTTTTGTTTCTGCTCAGGGTTAGCAGGCTTCACAAACCTTGAGCCACAGCAGAACTGCTGGCTTTTTGTTGTTGTTTTGTGCTGGTTGGTTCTGGTGGGTGAACCCAGGCACTGGCTACATTTCTTCATTTCTCCCTTCAAACCTAGCAGGCTCTACAAAGTTTAGCCACAAGTGAATTTCTGCCTCTGTGTGTGTGTGTGTGTGTGTGTGTGTGTGTGTGTGCGTGCGTGTGTGTTTGGTACTTTTTGTCTTTTGGTTTTTGGTTCTTGTGCTAGGGCTAGAACTTAGGGCCTCCTCACTGCCCAAGAGTTGTGTTTTTGTTTTTGTTTTCATTTCTGTGCTTAAACCAAGGAAGGTGTACGGGTCAAGCCAAAACTGGATGGCTGGAGTGTTTTTTCTTTATTGTGTCATTGTTTATTTTTTGGCCAGTCCTGGGGACTTGGGACTCAGGGCCTGAGCGCTGTCCCTGGACTGTTTTTGCTTCTAACCACAATCCTCAGATTTCACCCAGCATGAGTAGCTTAGATTACAGGTATGAGTCTTGATTTTAAAATCTTAATTTGGCTCTTCTTTACCTTCCTTTTCATGTATTGTTCTTTTTTGTGTACTTATTGTTTTTTGTTAGTGCAGGTTTTAGGGCTTGTTTAATTACCCAGAGGTGGTGGTGGTTGTTTCTCTTACTTTCTCTCTCTCTCTCTCTCTGTCTCTCTCTTTATGTCTAAAATGCTTCACACATTGAGCCACACATCAACTTCGGTGGGTTTTCTTGTTTTCCTTTTTTTTCTTTTGCCAGTCCTGTCCCTGGCTTCTTCTTTTTTTTTTTTTTTTTTGCACAATGCTAGCACTCTTCCACTTGAGCCACAGTCCCACATCTGGCTTTTTCTGTTTATGTGGTGCTGAAGAATCAAACTCAGGACTTCATGCAAGCACTCTACTGCTAAGCCATATTCCCTGCCACTCTGGGGTTTTCTTGTTGTTGGCTTTTTAAATTTTTTTTGGTTGGTCAGTTGTGGGGCTTGAACTCTGGGCCTGGGCACTGTCCCTGAGCTATTCAGCTCCAGTCTAGAGCTCTACCACTTTGAGCCACAGTGCCACTTGCGGTTTTAGGGTGGTTCCTTGGAGATAAAAGTATCATGGACTTTCCTTCCCAGGCTGGCTTTGAACCGTGATCCTCAGATCTCAGCCTCCAGAGTTAGCTTGGGCTACAGAGGTGAGCCACTCCCACATGGCTGCTTTTTCTTTTCTCCTTCCTTCCTTCCTTCCTTCCTTCCTTCCTTCCTTCCTTCCTTCCTTCGTTCCTTCATTCCTTCCTTCGTTCCTTCCTTCCTTCCTTCGTTCCTTCGTTCCTTCCTTCCTCCCTCCCCCTCCTTTCTTTCTTTCTGTCTCTCTCTCTTTCTTTCTCTCTATCTCTCCTTCCTTCCTTCCTTCCTTCCTTCCTTCCTTCCTTCCTTCCTTCCTTCCTTCCTTCCTTCCTTCCTTCCTTCCTTTCTTTCTTTCTTTCTTTCTTTCTTTCTTTCTTTCTTTCTTTCTTTCTTTCTTTCTTTCTGTATTTGTCTCTGAGCTCTTCAGCTCAAGTCTAGAGCTCTACCACTGTGAGCCACAGTGCCACGAATGATTTTCTGGTGGTTCCTTGGAGATAAAAGTCTCAGGGACGGTGCTGCCCAGGCTGGCTTCGAACCACGATCCCCAGATTTCACCTACCATGAGCATCTTGGATAACAGGTATGAGTCTCAATATTAAAATCTTTACTTGACTCTCCTTATCCTTTTGTAAATTTACGGCTCTTGTTGTTATGGCTGTTGCTGTTGCTGCTGCAGGTTTTATGGCTTCTTTTTAAAGGCCTGGCCACTCTCCCTGAAGTTCTTTTTTTTCTCTTTCTCTCTTTAAAACAGGCTCCACACCTTGAGCCATGGCTCAACTTCTGCTTTTTTGTTTTTGTGGAAGTTCTAGAACTTGAATTCAGGGAATGGCCACTTCATCTCAGTTTTTCTTTTCTATTTTCCTCACAGCAAGCAGGCTCTACTACCTTAGCCACAGCTCAACTTCTATTTTTTGTTTGTGTGTTTTTAGGGTATTTTTTTTTTTTGGTGGTTAACAGGAGATAAGAGTCCTAGGAGTAGTCTAGGCACTACAGAGAGAGTTGAAATCTGAGGATCATGGTTCAAAGCCATCCTGGGCAGGAAAGTCCATGAGACTCTTATCTCCAGTTAACCACCAACAGGCAGGAAGTAGCAGAGCTCTAGCCAAGAACTAAACATCTCAAGGTTAAGCCAGATGACTGAACATACACACTAAAACAAGTCTCATGGACTTTCCTGCCCAGGCTGGCTTTGCACCATGATCCTCAGATTTCACCCCCCATGAGCATCTTGGATAACAGGCATGAGTCTCCATATTAAAATCTTTTTTTTTTTGGCCAGTCCTGGGCCTTGGACTCAGTGCCTGAGCACCGTCCCTGGCTTCTTCCCGCTCAAGGCTAGCATACTGCCACCTGAGCCACAGCGCCCCTTCTGGTCATTTTCCATATGTGTAGTGCTGGGGAATCGAACCCAGAGCTTCATGTGTAGGAGGCAAGCAGTCTTGCCACTAGGCCATATTCCCAGCCCCTCCATATTAAAATCTTTAATTGACTTTCGTTTGCCTTTTTCTTTTTCATTTACAGTTCTGGATATTGCTTTGTTGTTGTTGACAGTGCAGGTTTTATGACCTGTTATTAAAGGCCTTGCCATAGTCCCTGAACTTCTTTTCTTTCTCTCTCTCTGTCTTTCTGTCTCTGTCTCTGCCTCTGTGTCTGTCTGTGTCTGTCTGTCTGTCTGTCTCTGTCTCATTAGAGCAATCTTCACACCTTGAACCACAGCTCAACTTCGGCTTTTTTGTTTTGATGTGATTTGTAGTACTTGAACTCCGGCAATGGCTACTTCATCTCAGTTTTTATTTTCTTTTTTCCTCACAGCTAGCAGGCTCTACTAACTTAGCGACAGCTCAACTTCTGTTTTTTCTTTGTTTGTTTGTTTTGAAGGTTTTTTTTTTGGAGGTTAATAGGAGATAAAAGTCCTATGATTAGTCAAGGCACTACAGAGAGGATTGAAATCTGAGGATCAGGGTTCAAAGCCAGCCTGGGCAGGAAAGTCCATGAGACTCTTATCTCCAGTTAACCACCAACAGGCAGGAGGTAGCAGAGCTCTAGCCATGAACTAAACACCTCAAGGTTAAGCCAGATGACTGAACACACACACTAAAACAAGTCTCATGGACTTTCCTGCCCAGGCTGGCTTTGAACCCTGTTCCTGAGATTTCAGTGACCTGAGCAGGTAGGGTTACAGGTTTGAGCCAACATTTAAAAATTCTTACCTCGATCTTTAATTCATTCACCTTACTTTTCATTTATTTATTTAAATTGCTATTATTGACAGAGCTTTGCCACTTTGCTCAGTTTATCCTTTTTTCTTTTCTGAAAACTAGTTTGCTCTACAATTGGGCCAAAGACCAATTTCTTTCTTTCGTTATTCCTTCCCTTCATTCTCTTTCTTTTGTTATTTCTCTCTTCCTTTCTTTTTTTTTTGGCCAGTCCTGGGGCTTGGACTCTGGGCCTGAGCACTGTCGCTGGCTTCTTTTTGCTCAAGGCTAGCACTCTGCCACTTGAGCCACAGCGCCACTTCTGGCTATTTTCTGTATATGTGGTGCTGGGAAATTGAACCCAGGGCCTCATGTACATGAGGCAGGCACTCTTGCCACTAGACCATATCCCTAGCACCCCTTTCTTTTTTTCTTTACTTCCTTCTTTCTCTCTGTCTCCCTTACCCCATTCTTCCTTTCTCTCCTTCCTTCCTTCCTTCCTTCCTTCCTTCCTTCCTTCCTTCCTTCCTTCCTTCCTTCCTTCCTCCTTTCCTGGTGGTTAATTGGAGATAAGATTCCATGAGATGTCAAGGGGACTACTCCGTGTCCTAAAATGTGATGATTTTAGTTCAAAGCCAGCCTGGACAGGAACGTCAATGAGACTCATGTCTCCAGTTAACCACCAAGAGGCAGGAAGCAGTAGAGCCCTAGCTATAAGCTAAACACAGCAAGTTCAAGCCCCATCCCGCCTCCCGCCAGCATACACCAAATCCGGTCTCATGGACTACCCTGCCCAGGCTGTATTTGAACCACGATCCTCAGATTTCTCCCACCATGAGCATCTTGGATAACAGGTATGAGTCTCAATATTAAAATCTTTAATTGGCTCTCCTTTGCCTTTGCTTTTTTCATTTACGGTTCTGGTTATTGTTTTGTTGTTCTTGACAGTACAGGATTTATGACTTGTT
The DNA here is from genome assembly GCF_023159225.1 of Perognathus longimembris pacificus. Lineage (NCBI taxonomy): Eukaryota > Metazoa > Chordata > Mammalia > Rodentia > Heteromyidae > Perognathus > Perognathus longimembris. The sequence goes on from NC_063185.1 coordinate 11,551,602, forward strand.
AATGAAGGCCTTGCCATAGTTGCTGAATTACTTCTCTTCCTCCTCTTCCTCCTCCTCCTCCTCCTCCTCCTCCTCCTCCTGCTCCTGCTCCTCTCCTTCTCCTTCTCCTTCTTCTTCTTCTTCCCTCTGTCACTGTCTCTATTTCTTTCTCTGTCTCTGTGTCTCTTTCTCTGTCTCTCTGTCCTTGTCCTTCTGTCTCTGTGTCTGTCTGTCTGTCTGTCTGTGTCTCTTCCCCTCTCTCTCTCATTAGAGCAAGCTTCACACCTTGAGCTACAGCTGAACTTCTGCTTTTTTCTTTTTGTGGAAGGTCTAGACTTGAAGCAAGGGCATGTCTACTGCTTCTCAGGTTTTTTTCTCTTTTTTATTCACAGCTAACAGACTCTACCACCTTAGCCACAGCTCAACTTCTGTCTACTTTTTGTTTTTGAGTTTTTTGTAGTGGTTAAATAGGAGATAAGAGTCCCAGGAGTATTCAAGGCACTACCGAGATTTGAAGTGTGAGGATCGTGGTTCAAAGCCAGCCTGGCAGGAAAGTTCATGAGACACTTATCTCCAGTTAACCAACCAGAGGCAGGAAGTAGTAGAGCTCTAGCCATGAGCAAAATACAGCAAGTTCAAGCCAACCCCTGGCACACAAGAAAACCAGTCTCATGGACTATCCTGCCCAGGCTGGAGTTGAACCACGATCCTTAGATTTCACCCAACATGAGCATCTTGGATAACAGATATGAGTCTCAATATTAAAATCTTTAATTGGTTCTCATTTGCCTTTGTTTTCCATTTGTAGTTCTGGTTATGTTCTTGTTGTTGTTGACAGTGCAGGTTTTATGACTTGTTATTAAAGCCTTGCCATTGTCCCAGAATTTCTTTCCTTTCTCTATCCCCCCTCTTTCTCTCTCTCTCTCTCTCTCTCTCTCTCTCTATCTCTCTTTCTCTCTCTCTCATTAGAGCAAGCGTCACACCTTGAGCCATAGCTCAACATCTGCTTGTTTGTTTTTGTGGAAGTTCTAGAACTTGAACTCTGGGCATGGCCACTTCATCTCAGTTTTTCTTTCATTTTCTCCTCATAGCAAGCAGGCTCTACTACCTTAGCCACAGCTCAACCTCTGTCTGTTTTTTGTTTGTGTGTTTTGAGGGTTTGTGTGTTTGTTTTTGTTTTGGTGGTTAATAGGAGATAAGAGTCCTAGGAGTAGTCTAGGCACTACAGAGAGAGTTGAAATCTGAGGATCATGGTTCAAAGCCAGCCTGGGCAGGAAAGTCCATGAGACTCTTATCTCCAGTTAATCACCAACAGGCAGGAAGTAGCAGAGCTCCAGCCAAGAACTAAACATCTCAAGGTTAAGCCAGATGACTGAACACACACACTAAAACAAGTCACATGGCCTTTCCTGCCCAGGCTGGCTTTGCACCATGATCCTCAGATTTCACCCCCCATGAGCATCTTGGATAACAGGCATGAGTCTCCATATTAAAATCTTTTTTTTTTGGTCAGTCCTGGGCCTTGGACTCAGTGCCTGAGCACCGTCCCTGGCTTCTTCCCGCTCAAGGCTAGCACACTGCCACCTGAGCCACAGCGCCCCTTCTGGTCATTTTCCATATGTGTAGTGCTGGGGAATCGAACCCAGAGCTTCATGTGTAGGAGGCAAGCAGTCTTGCCACTAGGCCATATTCCCAGCCCCTCCATATTAAAATCTTTAATTGACTTTCGTTTGCCTTTTTTCTTTTTCATTTACAGTTCTGGATATTGTTTGGTTGTTGTTGACAGTGCAGGTTTTATGACCTGTTATTAAAGGCCTTGCCATAGTCCCTGAACTTCTTTTCTTTCTCTCTCTCTGTTACTCTGCCTCTGTCTCTGTGTCTTTCTGTGTCTGTCTGTCTGTCTGTCTGTCTGTCTCTGTCTCATTAGAGCAATCTTCACACCTTGAACCACAGCTCAAGTTCTGCTTTTTTGTTTTGGTGTAATTTCTAGTACTTGAACTCTGGGCATGGCCACTTCATCTCAGTTTTTCTTTTCTTTTTTCCTCACAGCTAGCAGGCTCTACTACCTTAGCGACAGCTCAACTTCTGTCTGTTTTATTTTTTTTTGTTGTTGTTTGTTTGTCTTTGAAGTTTTTTTTTGGAGGTTAATAGGAGATAAAAGTCCTAGGATTAGTCAAGGCACAACAGAGAGGTTTGAAATCTGAGGATCAGGGTTCAAAGCCAGCCTGGGCAGGAAAGTCCATGAGATTCTTATCTCCAGTTAACCACCAACAGGCAGGAAGTAGCAGAGCTCTAGCCATGAACTAAACACCTCAAGGTTAAGCCAGATGACTGAACACACACACTAACACAAGGCTCATGGACTTTCCTGCCCAGGCTGGCTTTGAACCCTGTTCCTGAGATTTCAGTGACCTGAGCAGGTAGGGTTACAGGTTTGAGCCAACATTTAAAAATTCTTACCTCGATCTTTAATTCATTCACCTTACTTTTCATTTATTTATTTAATTGCTATTATTGACAGAGCTTTGCCACTTTGCTCAGTTTATCCTTTTTCTTTTCTGAAAACTAGTTTGCTCTACAATTGGGCCAAAGACCAATTTCTTTCTTTCGTTATTTCTTCCCTTCATTCTCTTTCTTTTCTTATTTCTCTCTTCCTTTCTTCTTATATTTTTTTTTTTTGGCCAGTCCTGGGGCTTGGACTCTGGGCCTGAGCACTGTCCCTGGCTTCATTTTGCTCAAGGCTAGCACTCTGCCACTTGAGCCACAGCGCCACTTCTGGCCATTTTCTGTATATGTGGTGCTGGGAAATCGAACCCAGGGCCTCATGTACATGAGGCAGGCACTCTTGCCACTAGACCATATCCCCAGCTCCCCTTTCTTTTTTTCTTTACTTCCTTCTTTCTCTCTGTCTCCCTTACCCCATTCTTCCTTTCTCTCCTTCCTTCCTTCCTTCCTTCCTTCCTTCCTTCCTTCCTTCCTTCCTTCCTTCCTTCCTTCCTTCCTTCCTTCCTTCCTCCTTTCCTGGTGGTTAATTGGAGATAAGATTCCATGAGATGTCAAGGGGACTACTCCGTGTCCTAAAATGTGATGATTTTAGTTCAAAGCCAGCCTGGACAGGAACGTCAATGAGACTCATGTCTCCAGTTAACCACCAAGAGGCAGGAAGCAGTAGAGCTCTAGCTATAAGCTCAACACAGCAAGTTCAAGCCCCATCCCGCCTCCCGCCGGCATACACCAAATCCGGTCTCATGGACTACCCTGCCCAGGCTGTATTTGAACCACGATCCTCAGATTTCTCCCACCATGAGCATCTTGGATAACAGGTATGAGTCTCAATATTAAAATCTTTAATTGGCTCTCCTTTGCCTTTGCTTTTTTCATTTACGGTTCTGGTTATTGTTTTGTTGTTCTTGACAGTACAGGATTTATGACTTGTTAATGAAGGCCTTGCCATAGTTGCTGAATTACTTCTCTTCCTCCTCTTCCTCCTCCTCCTCCTCCTCCTCCTGCTCCTGCTCCTCTCCTTCTCCTTCTCCTTCTTCTTCTTCTTCTTCCCTCTGTCCCTGTCTCTATTTCTTTCTCTGTCTCTGTGTCTGTGTCTTTCTCTGTCTCTCTGTCCTTGTCCTTCTGTCTCTGTGTCTGTCTGTCTGTCTGTCTGTGTCTCTTCCCCTCTCTCTCTCATTAGAGCAAGCTTCACACCTTGAGCCACAGCTGAACTTCTGCTTTTTGGTTTTTGTGGAAGGTCTAGACTTGAAGCAAGGGCATGGCTACTGCTTCTCAGGTTTTTTTCTCTTTTTTATTCACAGCTAACAGACTCTACCACCTTAGCCACAGCTCAACTTCTGTCTGCTTTTTGTTTTTGAGTTTTTTGTAGTGGTTAAATAAGAGATAAGAGTCCCAGGAGTATTCAAGGCACTACCGAGACTTGAAATGTGAGGATCGTGGTTCAAAGCCAGCCTGGGCAGCAAAGTACATGAGACACTTATCTCCAGTTAACCAACAAGAGGCAGGAAGTAGTAGAGCTCTAGCCATGAGCAAAATACAGCAAGTTCAAGACAACCCCTGGCACACATGAAAACCAGTCTCATGGACTATCCTGCCCAGGCTGGAGTTGAACCACGATCCTCAGATTTCACCCAACATGAGCATCTTGGATAACAGATATGAGTCTCAATATTAAAATCTTTAATTGGTTCTCATTTGCCTTTTTTTTCCATTTATAGTTCTGGTTATGTTCTTGTTGTTGTTGACATTGCAGGTTTTATGACTTGTTATTAAAGCCTTGCCATTGTCCCAGAATTTCTTTCCTTTCTCTATCCCTCCTCTTTCACTCTCTCTCTCTCTCTCTCTCTCTCTCTCTCTCTCTCTCTCTTTTTCTCTCTCTCTCATTAGAGCAAGCGTCACACCTTGAGCCATAGCACAACATCTGCTTTTTTGTTTTTGTGGAAGTTCTAGAACTTGAACTCCGGGCATGGCCACTTCATCTCAGTTTTTCTTTCATTTTCTCCTCATAGCAAGCAGGCTCTACTACCTTAGCCACAGCTCAACCTCTGTCTGTTTTTTGTTTGTGTGTTTTGAGGGTTTGTGTGTGTGTGTTTTTTTTTTTTGGTGGTTAATAGGAGATAAGAGTCCTAGGAGTAGTCTAGGCACTACAGAGAGAGTTGAAATCTGAGGATCATGGTTCAAAGCCAGCCTGGGCAGGAAAGTCCATGAGACTCTTATCTCCAGTTAACCACCAACAGGCAGGAAGTAGCAGAGCTCTAGCCAAGAACTAAACATCTCAAGGTTAAGCCAGATGACTGAACACACACACTAAAACAAGTCTCATGGACTTTCCTGCCCAGGCTGGCTTTGCACCATGATCCTCAGATTTCACCCCCCATGAGCATCTTGGATAACAGGCATGAGTCTCCATATTAAAATCTTTTTTTTTTGGCCAGTCCTGGGCCTTGGACTCCGTGCCTGAGCACTGTCCCTGGCTTCTTCCCGCTCAAGGCTAGCACACTGCCACCTGAGCCACAGCGCCCCTTCTGGTCATTTCCATATGTGTAGTGCTGGGGAATCGAACCCAGAGCTTCATGTGTAGGAGGCAAGCAGTCTTGCCACTAGGCCATATTCCCAGCCCCTCCATATTAAAATCTTTAATTGACTTTCGTTTGCCTTTTTTCTTTTTTTTTTTTTTTTTGGCCAGTCCTGGGCCTTGGACTCAGGGCCTGAGCACTGTCCCTGGCTTCTTCCCGCTCAAGGCTAGCACTCTGCACTTGAGCCACAGCGCCGCTTCTGGCCGTTTTCTGTATATGTGGTGCTGGGGAATCGAACCTAGGGCCTCGTGTATCCGAGGCAGGCACTCTTGCCGCTAGGCTATATCCCCAGCCCGCCTTTTTTCTTTTTAATTTACAGTTCTGGATATTGTTTGGTTGTTGTTGACAGTGCAGGTTTTATGACCTGTTATTAAAGGCCTTGCCATAGTCCCTGAACTTCTTTTCTTTCTCTCTCTCTGTTACTCTGCTTCTGTCTCTGTCTCTGCCTCTGTGTCTTTCTGTGTCTGTCTGTCTGTCTGTATCTGTCTAATTAGAGCAATCTTCACACCTTGAACCACAGTTCAACTTCTGCTTTTTTGTTTTGGTGTAATTTCTAGTACTTGAACTCTGGGCATGGCCACTTCATCTCAGTTTTTCTTTTCTTTTTTCCTCACAGCTAGCAGGCTCTACTACCTTAGCGACATCTCAACTTCTGTCTGTTTTTTTTTGTTGTTGTTGTTGTTTGTTTTTGAAGGTTTTTTTTGGAGGTTAATAGGAGATAAAAGTCCTAGGATTAGTCAAGGCACAACAGAGAGGTTTGAAATCTGCGGATCAGGGTTCAAAGCCAGCCTGGGCAGGAAAGTCCATGAGATTCTTATCTCCAGTTAACCTCCAACAGGCAGGAAGTAGCAGAGCTCTAGCCATGAACTAAACACCTCAAGGTTAAGCCAGATGACTGAACACACACACTAACACAAGGCTCATGGACTTTCCTGCCAGGCTGGCTTTGAACCCTGTTCCTGAGATTTCAGTGACCTGAGCAGGTAGGGTTACAGGTTTGAGCCAAATTTAAAAATTCTTACCTCGATCTTTAATTCATTCACCTTACTTTTCATTTATTTATTTAAATTGCTATTATTGACAGAGCTTTGCCACTTTGCTCAGTTTATCCTTTTCTTTTCTGAAAACTAGTTTGCTCTACAATTGGGCCAAAGACCAATTTCTTTCTTTCGTTATTACTTCCCTTCATTCTCTTTCTTTTCTTATTTATGTCTTCCTTTCTTATTATTATTATTTTTTTGGCCAGTCCTGGGGCTTGGACTCTGGGCCTGAGCACTGTCCCTGGCTTCATTTTGCTCAAGGCTAGCACTCTGCCACTTGAGCCACAGCGCCACTTCTGGCCATTTTCTGTATATGTGGTGCTGGGAAATGGAACCCAGGGCCTCATGTACATGAGGCAGGCACTCTTGCCACTAGACCATATCCCCAGCTCCCCTTTCTTTTTTTCTTTACTTCCTTCTTTCTCTCTGTCTCCCTTACCCCATTCTTCCTTTCTCTCCTTCCTTCCTTCCTTCCTTCCTTCCTTCCTTCCTTTCTTCCTTCCTTCCTTCCTTCCTTCTTCATTCTTTCCACCCTTCCTCCCTCCCTCCCTCCCTCTCTCCCTCCCATCCTTCCTCCCTTCCTTCCTTCCTTCCTTCCTTCCTTCCTTCCTTCCATCCTCCCTTCCTTCCTTCCTTCCTTCCTTCCTTCCTTCCTTCCTTCCTTCCTTCCTTCCTTCCTTCCTTCCTTCCTTCCTTCCTTCCTTCCTCCTTTCCTGGTGGTTAATTGGAGATAAGATTCCATGAGATGTCAAGGGGACTACTCCGTGTCCTAAAATGTGATGATTTTAGTTTAAAGCCAGCCTGGACAGGAACGTCAATGAGACTCATGTCTCCAGTTAACCACCAAGAGGCAGGAAGCAGTAGAGCTCTAGCTATAAGCTCAACACAGCAAGTTCAAGCCCCATCCCGCCTCCCGCCAGCATACACCAAATCCGGTCTCATGGACTACCCTGCCCAGGCTGTATTTGAACCACGATCCTCAGATTTCTCCCACTATGAGCATCTTGGATAACAGGTATGAGTCTCAATATTAAAATCTTTAATTGGCTCTCCTTTGCCTTTGCTTTTTTCATTTACGGTTCTGGTTATTGTTTTGTTGTTCTTGACAGTACAGGATTTATGACTTGTTAATGAAGGCCTTGCCATAGTTGCTGAATTACTTCTCTTCCTCCTCTTCCTCCTCCTCCTCCTCCTCCTCCTGCTCCTGCTCCTCTCCTTCTCCTTCCCCTTCTACTTATTCTTCTGCTTCCCTCTGTTACTGTCTCTATTTCTTTCTCTGTCTCTGTGTCTGTGTCTTTCTCTGTCTCTCTGTCCTTGTCCTTCTGTTTCTGTGTCTGTCTGTCTGTCTGTCTGTCTGTCTGTGTCTCTTCCCCTCTCTCTCTCATTAGAGCAAGCTTCACACCTTGAGCTACAGCTGAACTTCTGCTTTTTTCTTTTTGTGGAAGGTCTAGACTTGAAGCAAGGGCATGTCTACTGCTTCTCAGGTTTTTTTCTCTTTTTTATTCACAGCTAACAGACTCTACCACCTTAGCCACAGCTCAACTTCTGTCTACTTTTTGTTTTTGAGTTTTTTGTAGTGGTTAAATAGGAGATAAGAGTCCCAGGAGTATTCAAGGCACTACCGAGATTTGAAGTATGAGGATCGTGGTTCAAAGCCAGCCTGGGCAGGAAAGTTCATGAGACACTTATCTCCAGTTAACCAACAAGAGGCAGGAAGTAGTAGAGCTCTAGCCATGAGCAAAATACAGCAAGTTCAAGCCAACCCCTGGCACACATGAAAACCAGTCTCATGGACACTCCTGCCCAGGCTGGAGTTGAACCACGATCCTCAGATTTCACCCAACATGAGCATCTTGGATAACAGATATGAGTCTCAATATTAAAATCTTTAATTGGTTCTCATTTGCCTTTGTTTTCCATTTGTAGTTCTGGTTATGTTCTTGTTGTTGTTGACAGTGCAGGTTTTATGACTTGTTATTAAAGCCTTGCCATTGTCCCAGAATTTCTTTCCTTTATCTATCCCCCCTCTTTCTCTCTCTCTCTCTCTCTCTCTCTCCTCTCTCTCTCTCTCTCTCTCTCTCTCTCTCTCTCTCTCTCTTTTTTCTCTCTCTCTCATTAGAGCAAGCGTCACACCTTGGGCCATAGCTCAACATCTGCTTTTTTGTTTTTGTGGAAGTTCTAGAACTTGAACTCCGGGCATGGCCACTTCATCTCAGTTTTTCTTTCATTTTCTCCTCATAGCAAGCAGGCTCTACTACCTTAGCCACAGCTCAACCTCTGTCTGTTTTTTGTTTGTGTGTTTTGAGGGTTTGTGTGTGTGTGTGTGTGTGTGTGTGTGTGTGTGTGTGTTTTTTGGTGGTTAATAGGAGATAAGAGTCCTAGGAGTAGTCTACAGAGAGAGTTGAAATCTGAGGATCATGGTTCAAAGCCAGCCTGGGCAGGAAAGTCCATGAGACTCTTATCTCCAGTTAACCACCAACAGGCAGAAAGTAGCAGAGCTCCAGCCAAGAACTAAACATCGCAAGGTTAAGCCAGATGACTGAACACACACACTAAAACAAGTCTCATGGACTTTCCTGCCCAGGCTGGCTTTGCACCATGATCCTCAGATTTCACCCCCCATGAGCATCTTGGATAACAGGCATGAGTCTCCATATTAAAATCTTTTTTTTTTTGGCCAATCCTGGGCCTTGGACTCAGTGCCTGAGCAGCGTCCCTGGCTTCTTCCCGCTCAAGGCTAGCACACTGCCACCTGAGCCACAGCGCCCCTTCTGGTCATTTTCCATATGTGTAGTGCTGGGGAATCGAACCCAGAGCTTCATGTGTAGGAGGCAAGCAGTCTTGCCACTAGGCCATATTCCCAGCCCCTCCATATTAAAATCTTTAATTGACTTTCGTTTGCCTTTTTTTTTCATTTACAGTTCTGGATATTGCTTTGTTGTTGTTGACAGTGCAGGTTTTATGACCTGTTATTAAAGGCCTTGCCATAGTCCCTGAACTTCTTTTCTTTCTCTCTCTCTGTTACTCTGCCTCTGTCTCTGTGTCTTTCTGTGTCTGTCTGTGTCTGTCTGTCTCTGTCTCATTAGAGCAATCTTCACACCTTGAACCACAGCTCAACTTCTGCGTTTTTGTTTTGGTGTAATTTCTAGTACTTGAACTCTGGGCATGGCCACTTCATCTCAGTTTTTCTTTTCTTTTTTCCTCACAGCTAGCAGGCTCTACTACCTTAGCGACAGCTCAACTTCTGTCTGTTTTATTTTTTGTTGTTGTTGTTTGTTTGTTTTTGAATTTTTTTTGGAGGTTAATAGGAGATAAAAGTCCTAGGATTAGTCAAGGCACTACAGAGAGGTTTGAAATCTGAGGATCAGGGTTCAAAGCCAGCCTGGGCAGGAAAGTCCATGAGATTCTTATCTCCAGTTAACCACCAACAGGCAGGAAGTAGCAGAGCTCTAGCCATGAACTAAACACCTCAAGGTTAAGCCAGATGACTGAACACACACACTAACACAAGGCTCATGGACTTTCCTGCCCAGGCTGGCTTTGAACCCTGTTCCTGAGATTTCAGTGACCTGAGCAGGTAGGGTTACAGGTTTGAGCCAACATTCAAAAATTCTTACCTCGATCTTTAATTCATTCACCTTACTTTTCATTAATTTATTTGAATTGCTATTATTGACAGAGCTTTGCCACTTTGCTCAGTTTATCCTTTTTCTTTTCTGAAAACTAGTTTGCTCTACAATTGGGCCAAAGACCAATTTCTTTCTTTCATTATTTCTTCCCTTCATTCTCTTTCTTTTCTTATTTCTCTCTTCCTTTCTTTGTTTTTTTTTTTTTTTTTTGGCCAGTCCTGGGGCTTGGACTCGGGGGCCTGAGCACTGTCCCTGGCTTCATTTTGCTCAAGGCTAGCACTCTGCCACTTGAGCCACAGTGCCACTTCTGGCCATTTTCTGTATATGTGGTGCTGGGAAATGGAACCCAGGGCCTCATGTACATGAGGCAGGCACTCTTGCCACTAGGCCATATCCCCAGCTCCCCTTTCCTTTTTTCTTTACTTCCTTCTTTCTCTCTGTCTCCCTTACCCCATTCTTCCTTTCTCTCCTTCCTTCCTTCCTTCCTTCCTTCCTTCCTTCCTTCCTTCCTTTCTTCCTTCCTTCCTTCCTTCCTTCCTTCCTCCTTCTTTCCTTCCTCCCTCGCTCCCTTCCTCCCTCTCTCCCTGCCATCCTTCCTTCCTTCCTTCCTTCCTTCCTTCCTTCCTTCCTTCCTTCCTTCCTTCCTTCCTTCCTTCTTCCTTCTTTCCTTCCTCCCTCGCTCCCTTCCTCCCTCTCTCCCTCCCATCCTACCTTCCTTCCTTCCTTCCTTCCTTCCTTCCTTCCTTCCTTCCTTCCTTCCTTCCTTCCTTCCTTCCTCCTTTCCTGGTGGTTAATTGGAGATAAGATTCCATGTGATGTCAAGGGGACTACTCCGTGTCCTCAAATGTGATGATTTTAGTTCAAAGCCAGCCTGGACAGGAACGTCAATGAGACTCATGTCTCCAGTTAACCACCAAGAGGCAGGAAGCAGTAGAGCTCTAGCTATAAGCTCAACACAGCAAGTTCAAGCCCCATCCCGCCTCCCGCCGGCATACACCAAATCCGGTCTCATGGACTACTCTGCCCAGGCTGTATTTGAACCACGATCCTCAGATTTCTCCCACCATGAGCATCTTGGATAACAGGTATGAGTCTCAATATTAAAATCTTTAATTGGCTCTCCTTTGCCTTTGCTTTTTTCATTTACGGTTCTGGTTATTGTTTTGTTGTTCTTGACAGTACAGGATTTATGACTTGTTAATGAAGGCCTTGCCATAGTTGCTGAATTACTTCTCTTCCTACTCTTCCTCCTCCTCCTCTTCCTCCTGCTCCTGCTCCTCTCCTTCCTCTTCTCCTTCTTCTTCTTCTTCTTCTTCTTCTTCCCTCTGTCACTGTCTCTATTTCTTTCTCTGTCTCTGTGTCTGTGTCTTTTCTGTCTCTCTGTCCTTGTCCTTCTGTCTCTGTGTCTGTCTGTCTGTCTGTGTCTCTTCCCCTCTCTCTCTCATTAGAGCAAGCTTTACACCTTGAGCCACAGCTGAACTTCTGCTTTTTTGTTTTTGTGGAAGGTCTAGACTTGAAGCAAGGGCATGGCTACTGCTTCTCAGGTTTTTTTCTCTTTTTTATTCACAGCTAGCAGGCTCTACCACCTTAGCCACAGCTCAACTTCTGTCTGCTTTTTGTTTTTGAGTTTTTTGTAGTGGTTAAATAGGAGATAAGAGTCCCAGGAGTATTCAAGGCACTACCGAGACTTGAAATGTGAGGATCGTGGTTCAAAGCCAGCCTGGGCAGGAAAGTTCATGAGACACTTATCTCCAGTTAACCAACCAGAGGCAGGAAGTAGTAGAGCTCTAGCCATGAGCAAAATACAGCAAGTTCAAGACAACCCCTGGCACACATGAAAACCAGTCTCATGGACTCTCCTGCCCAGGCTGGAGTTGAACCACGATCCTCAGATTTCACCCAACATGAGCATCTTGGATAACAGATATGAGTCTCAATATTAAAATCTTTAATTGGTTCTCATTTGCCTTTTTTTTCCATTTACAGTTCTAGTTATGTTCTTGTTGTTGTTGACAGTGCAGGTTTTATGACTTGTTATTAAAGCCTTGTCTTTGTCCCAGAATTTCTTTCCTTTCTCTATTCCCCCCTCTTTCTCTCTCTCTCTCCCTCTCTCTCTCTATCTCTCTCTTTCTCTCTCTCTCTCATTAGAGCAAGCGTCACACCTTGAGCCATAGCTCAACATCTGCTTTTTTGTTTTTGTGGAAGTTCTAGAACTTGAACTCCGGGCATGGCCACTTCATCTCAGTTCTTCTTTCATTTTCTCCTCATAGCAAGCAGGCTCTACTACCTTAGCCACAGCTCAACCTCTGTCTTTTTTTTGTTTGTGTGTTTTGAGGGTTTGTGTGTTTGTTTTTGTTTTGGTGGTTAATAGGAGATAAGAATCCTAGGAGTAGTCTAGGCACTACAGAGAGAGTTGAAATCTGAGGATCATGGTTCAAAGCCAGCCTGGGCAGGAAAGTCCATGAGACTCTTATCTCCAGTTAACCACCAACAGGCAGGAAGTAGCAGAGCTCTAGCCAAGAACTAAACATCTCAAGGTTAAGCCAGATGACTGAACACACACACTAAAACAAGTCTCATGGACTTTCCTGCCCAGGCTGGCTTTGCACCATGATCCTCAGATTTCATCCCGCTTGAGCATCTTGGATAACAGGTATGAGTCTCCATATTAAAATCTTTTTTTTTGGCCAGTCCTGGGCCTTGGACTCAGTGCCTGAGCACCGTCCCTGGCTTCTTCCCGCTCAAGGCTAGCAAACTGCCACCTGAGCCACAGCGCCCCTTCTGGTCATTTTCCATATGTGTAGTGCTGGGGAATCGAACCCAGAGCTTCATGTGTAGGAGGCAAGCAGTCATGCCACTAGGCCATATTCCCAGCCCCTCCATATTAAAATCTTTAATTGACTTTCGTTTGCCTTTTTTGTTTTCATTTACAGTTCTGGATATTGTTTTGTTTTTTTTTTTGGCCAGTCCTGGGCCTTGGACTCAGGGCCTGAGCACTGTCCCTGGCTTCCTTTTGCTCAAGGTTAGCACTCTACCACTTGAGTCACAGCGCCACTTCTGGCCGTTTTCTGTATATGTGGTGCTGGGGAATTGAACCCAGGGCCTCATGTATACGAGGCAAGCTCTCTTGCCACTAGGCCATATCCCCAGCCCCTGGATATTGTTTTGTTGTTGTTGACAGTGCAGGTTTTATGACCTGTTATTAAAGGCCTTGCCATAGTCCCTGAACTTCTTTTCTTTCTCTATGTCTGTTACTCTGCCTATGTCTCTGTCTCTGCCTCTGTGTCTTTCTGTGTCTGTCTGTCTGTCTGTCTCTGTCTCTGTCTCATTAGAGCAATCTTCACACCTTGAACCACAGCTCAACTTCTGCGTTTTTGTTTTGGTGTAATTTCTAGTACTTGATCTCCGGGCATGGCCACTTCATCTCAGTTTTTCTTTTCTTTTTTCCTCACAGCTAGCAGGCTCTACTACCTTAGCGACAGCTCAACTTCCGTGTTTTTTTTTTTTGTTGTTGTTGTTGTTTGTTTGTTTTTGAAGGGTTTTTTTTGGAGGTTAATAGGAGATAAAAGTCCTAGGATTAGTCAAGGCATTACAGAGATATTTGAAATCTGAGGATCAGGGTTCAAAGCCAGCCTGGGCAGGAAAGTCCATGTTACTCTTATTTCCTGTTAACCACCAACATTCAGGAAGTAGCAGAGCTCTAGCCATGAACTAAACACCTCAAGGTTAAGCCAGATGACTGAACACACACACTAAAACAAGGCCCATGGACTTCCTGCCCAGGCTGGCTTTGAACCCTGTTCCTCAGATTTCAGTGACCTGAGAAAGTAGGGTTACAGGTTTGAGCCAACATTTAAAAATTACCTCGATCTTCAATTCATTCAGCTTCCTTTTTATTTATTTATTTAATTTGCTATTGTTGATAGAGCTTTGCTGCTTTTGCTCAGTTTTTCTTTTTTCTTTTCTGAAAACTAGCTTGCTCTACAATTGGGTTAAAGACCAATTTCTTTCGTTATTTCCTCCCTTCCTTCTCTTTCTTTTCTTATTTCTCTCTTCATTTTTGTCTGTCTTTACTTTCTCTCTTTCTCTCTCTCTCCTTTACCCCATTCTTCCTTTCTCTCCCTCTTTCTTCCTCTCCCTCTTCCTTTCTTTTTTTCCTCCTTCCTTCGTTCGTTCCTTCATTACTTCCTTCGTTCCTTCGTTCGTTCGTTCGTTCCTTCTTTCCTTTCTTCCTTCCTTTCTTCCTTCCTTCCTTCCTTTCTGGTGGTTAATTTGAGATAAGAGTCCATGAGATGTCAAGGGGACTACACCGTGTCCTAAAATCTGATGATTGTGGTTCACAGCCATCCTGGACAGGAAAGTCCATGAGACTCATGTCTCCAGTTAACCACCAAGAGGCAGGAAGCGGTAGAACTCTAGCTATGAGCAAAACACGGCAAGTTCAAGCCCGCCCCGCCTCCCCCAGGCATACACTAAATCCGGTCTCATGGACTATCCTGCCCAGGCAGGAGTTGAACCACGATCCTCAGATTTCACCCACCATGAGCATCTTGGTTAAGAGATATGAGTCTCAATATTAAAATCTTTAATTGGTTCTCTTTTGCCTTTTTTTTCCATTTACAGTTCTAGTTATGTTCTTGTTGTTGTTGACAGTGCAGGTTTTATGACTTGTTACTAAAGGCCTTGCCATTGTCCCTGAATTTCATTTCTTTCTCTCCCCCCCCTCTCTATCTCTATCTGTCTCATTAGAGTAGTCTTCAAACCTTCAGCCACAACTCAACTTCTGCTTTTTTGTTTTTGTGAAAGTTCTAGAAATTGAACTGCGGGCATGGCCACTTCATTTCATTTTTTCTTTTCTTTTCTCCTCACAGCTAGCAGGCTCTACTACCGTAGCCACAGGTCAACTTCTGTCTGTTTTTTGTTTGTGTGTTTTGAGGGTTGTTGTTTTTTTTTTGGTGGTTAATAGGAGATAAGAGTCTTAGGAGTAGTCTAGGCACAACAGAGAGTTGAAATCTGAGGATCATGGTTCAAAGCCAGCCTGGGCAGGAAAGTCCATGAGACTCATCTTCAGTTAACCACCAACTGGCTTAGGAAGTAGCAGAGCTCTAGCCATGAACTAAACACCTCAAGGTTAAGCCAGATGATTGAACATACACACTAAAACAAGTCTCATGGACTTTCCTGCCCTGGCTGGCTTTGAACCCTGTTCCTGAGATTTCAGTGACCTGAGCAGGTAGGGTTACTGGTTTGAGACAACATTAAAAAATTTTTACCTCTATCTTTAATTCATTCACCTTCTTTTCATTCTTTTATTTATATTGCTATTGTTGATAGAGCTTTGCCACTTTTGCTCAGTTTTTCTTTTTTCTTTTCTGAAAACTAGTTTCCTCCACAACCTGGCCAAAGACCAATTTCTTTCTTTCGTTATTTCCTCCCTCCCTTCTCTTTCTTTTCTTATTTCTCTCTTCCTTTCTTTC
>NC_063185.1:11567307-11650498 GCF_023159225.1 Perognathus longimembris pacificus
TTTCTTTACTCTCTCTTTCTGTCTCTCTCTCCCTTACCCCATTCTTCCTTTCTCTCCCCCTTCCTTCCTTCCTTCCTTCCTTCCTTCCTTCCTTCCTTCCTTCCTTCCTTCCTTCCTTCCTTCCTTCCTTTTTTCCTTGTGGTTAATTGGAGATAAGATTCCATGAGATGTCAAGGGGACTACTCCGTGTCCTAAATGGGATGATTTTGGTTCAAAGCCGGCTTGGACAGGAAAGTCAATGAGACTCGTGTCTCCAGTTAATCACCAAGAGGCAGGAAGCAGTAGAGCTCTAGCTATGAGCTAAACACAGCAAGTCAAGCCCTGTCCTGCCTCCTGCTGGCATACATGAAATCCAGGCTCATGGACTATCCTGCCCAGGCTGTATTTGAACCATGATCCTCAGATTTCTCCCACCTTGAGCACCTTGGATAACAGGTATGAGTCTCCATATTAAAATCTTTAATTGGCTCTCCTTTGCCTTTTTTTTTTTACGGTTCTGGTTATTGTTTTGTTATTCTTGACAGTACAGGTTTTATGACTTGTTAATGAAGGCCTTGCCATAGTTGCTGAATTACTTCTCCTCCTCCTCTTCCTCCTCCTCCTCCTCCTGCTCCTGCTCCTCTCCTTCTCCTTCTCCTTCTCCTTCTTCTTCTCTCTGTCTCTGTCTCTGTGTCTGTGTGTTTCTCTGTCTCTCTGTACTTGTCTCTCTGTCTCTGTGCTGTCTGTCTGCCTCTCTCTCCCCCTCTCTCTCTCTTTAGAGCAAGCTTCACACCTTGAGCCACAGCTCAACTTCTGCTTTTTTGTTTTTGTGGAAAGTCTAGAATTGAAGCAAGGGCATGGCCACTGCTTCTCAGGTTTTTTTCCCTTTTTGCTTCACAGCTAGCAGGCTCTACCACCTTAGCCACAGCTCAACTTCTGTCTGCTTTTTGTTTCTGAGTTTTTTGTGGTGGTTAAATAGGAGATAAGAGTCCCAGGAGTATTCAAGGCACTACAGAGGCTTGAAATGTGAGGATCGTGGTTCAAAGCCAGCCTGGGTAGGATAGTGCATGAGACTCTTAACTCCAATTAACCACCAAGAGGCAGGAAGTAGTAGAGCTCTAGCCATGAGCAAAATACAGCAAGTTCAAGCCAACCGCTGGCACACCTTTAAACCAGTCTCATGGACTATCCTGCCCAGGCTGGAGTTGAACCACGATCCTCAGATTTCACCCACCATGAGCATCTTGGATAACAGGTATGAGTCTCAATATTAAAATCTTTAATTGGTTCTCTTTTGCCTTTTTTTTCCATTTACAGTTCTGGTTATGTTCTTGTTGTTGTTGAGAGTGCCGGTTTTATGACTAGTTACTAAAGGCCTTGCCATATTCACTGAACAACTACTTCTTCTTCTTCTTCTTCTTCTTCTTCTTCTTCTTCTTCTTCTTCTTCTTCTTGTCTCTGTATTTCTGTGTCTGTGTCTCTATCTCTGTCTCTCTGTCTCTCTGTCTCTGTTTCTGTCTCTCTCTCTCTGTATCTATCTCTCTCCTCCACATTAGAGGAAGCTTCACACCTTGAGCCACAGCTCAACTTCAGCTATTTTGTTTTTGTGGAAGTTCTAGAACTTGAATTCAAGGCATGGCCATTTTGTCTGTTTTTCTTTTCTTTTTTTTCCCTCACAGCTAGCAGGCTCTACTACCTTAGCCATAGTTCAACTTATGTTTTTTGTTGTTTTGTTTTTAGTTTTGTGGTGGTTAGATAGGAGATAAGTGTCCCAGGAGTAGTCACTACAGAGAGACTTGAAATCTGAGGATTTTGGTTCAAAGCTAGCCTGGGCAGGAAAGTCCATGAGACTCTTATCTCCAGTTAACCATCAAGAGGCAGGAAGTAGTAGAGCGCTAGCCATGAGCAAAACACAGCAAGTTCATGCCCACCCCTGGCACACACAAAAACCGGTCTCATGGACTTTCCTGCCCAGGCTGGATTTGAACCGCGATCCTCAGTTTTCATCCACCATGAGCATCTTGGATAACAGGTATGAGTCTCAATATTAAAATCTTTAATTGGCTTTCCTCTGGGTTTTTTTTTTCATTTACAGTTCTGGTTATTGTTCTTGTTGTTGTTGACAGTGCAGGTTTTATTACTTGTTATTAAAGGCCTTGCCATAGTCCCTGAACAACAACAACTTCTTCTTCTTCTTCTTCTTCTTCTTCTTCTTCTTCTTCTTCTTCTTCTTCTTCTTCTTTTTCTGTCTCTGTCTCTATCTGTCTCTCTGTCTCTGTCTCTCTCTATCTCTCTGTATCTATCTATCTATCTATCTATCTATCTATCTATCTCCCCCCCCCCCCCAATTAGAGGAAACTTCACACCTTGAGCCACAGCTCAACTTCAGCTATTTTGTTTTTGTGGAAGTTCTAGAACTTGAACTCAATGCATGGATACTTTATTTCAGTTTTTCTTTTCTTTTTTTTCCCTCACAGCTAGCAGGCTCTACTACCTTAGCCATAGTTCAACTTCTCTCTGTTTTTTGTTGCTTTTAGTTTTGTGGTGGTTAAATAGGAGATAAGAGTCCCAGGAGTAGTCAAGGCACTACAGAGAGGTTTGAATTCTGAGGATCGTGGTTTGAAGCCAGCCTGGGCAGGAAAGTCCATGAGACTCTTATCTCCAGTTAACCACCAAGAGGCAGGAAGTAGTAGAGCTCTAGTGATGAACTAAACACCTCAAGGTTAAGCCAGATGACTGAACACACACACTAAATCAAATCTCATGGACTTTCCTGCCCAGGCTGGCTTTCAACCCTGATCCTCAGACTTCAGTGACCTGAGCACGTAGGCCTACAAGTTTGAGCCAACATTTCAAAACTTTTAACTTGATCTTCTCTTCTTTCACCTTCCTTTTCATTTAGTTCATTAATTTGCTATTGTTGATAGACCTTTGCCACTTTTGCTCAGTTTTTCTTTTTTATTCTCTGAAAACTGGCTTGCTCTTCCATTGTGACAAAGACCAATTGGTTTCTTTTCTTTTTTTTCTTTCTTTCTTCCTTCTTTCCTCTCTTTCTTTCTTTCTCTCTTTCTTTTTCTCTTTTTCTTTTTCTTTCTTTCTTTCTTTCTTTCTTTCTTTCTTTCTTTCTTTCTTTCTTTCTTTCTTTCTTTCTTTTCTCTTTCTTTCTGGTGGTTAATAGGAGATAAGAGTCTATGAGAGGACAAGGGCACTTACACAGTGTCCTAAAATCTGAGGATTGCGGTTTGAAGCCAGCCTGGTCAGGAAAGTCCATGAGACTCTTATCTCCAGTTAACCACCAACAGTCAGGAAGAAGCAGAGCTCTAGCCATGAGCAAAACACCTCAAAGTTAAGCCGGAGTACTGAACACACTAAAACAACTCTCATGGACATTCCTGCCCAGGCTGGCTTTGAACTCTGATCCTTAGATTTCATTTACCTAAGCAGGTAGGGTTACAGGTGTGAGCCAACATTTAAAAATGTTTACCTGGCTCTTCTCTTCTTTCACCTTCCTTTTCATTAATTAATTAATTAATTTTTCTATTGTTATACAGCTTTGCCACTTTTGCTCAGTTTTTCTTTTTGTTCTCTGAAAACTAGCTTGCTCTACAATTGGGCCACAGATCAATTTCTTTTTGTCTTTCTTTTCAACCTTCCACCCTTTCTTCTTTTTCTCATTTTCCTTTCTCCTCCCTCCTTCCCCATTCCCTCCCAACCCCCACTCTCTCTTCTGTCTTTATTTCTTTCTTAGTTTCTTTCTCTCTCTTTCTTTCTTTTCTTTCTCACTTTACTCTTCTTTTCTTTTCTTTCCTCTGGTGGTTAATTGAAGATAAGAGTCCATGGGTACTACACAGTGTCCTAAAATTTGAGGCTTGTGGTTCAAGCCAGCCTGTGCAGGAAAGTCCAGGAGACTCATCTCAATTAAACACCAATAGGCAGAGAGTAGTGGAGCCTAGCCTTGAGTAAAACCTTATAAGTTCAAACCCACCCCTTGAACACATGAAAACAAATCTTATGGACTTTCCTGCCCATGCTCGCTTCGAACCGCGATCCTCAGATTTCACCTTCCATGAGCAGCTTAGATTACAGGTGCAAGTATCTATTTTTAAAACTGCAATTGGCTCTTTTTGGCTTTTCATTTATTGTTCTTGTTGTTAGTGCAGGTTTTATGGCTTGTTATTAAAGGCGTTGCCACTCTCCTCTAAGTTCTCTTTTTTCTCTGCTGTTTTAGAGCAGGCTTCACACCTTGAGCCACCATTCAATGTATATTTTGGTTTTGGTTTTTGGTGGAAGTGCTAAGGCTTGAACTCAGGGCAGAGCCACTTTGTCTAGTTTTTTCTTTGTTTCTTTCCTCCTACCTAGCAGGCTCTACTACTTGAGCCACAGGTCAATTTCTGTCTTGTTTTGTTTTTTGGTGGTTAATAGGAGGTAAGAGTCCCATGCGTAATCAAGGGCACTACAGAGAGCCTTGAAATCTGAGGATTGCGGATTGAAGCAAGCTTGGGCAGGAAAGTCCATGAACCTCTTATCTCCAACTAACCACCCACAGACAGGAAGTAGCAGAGCTCTAGCCGTGAGCAAATACCTCAAGTGCAAGCCCAACCCTGGCACACACAAAATACTAGTCCCATGGACTTTCCTGCCCAGGCTGGCTTTGAACCACCATCCTCAGATTTTACCCACCATGAGGTTACAGGTGTAAGTTTCTATTTTAAAAACTTCAATTGGTTCTTCTTTGTCATTCTTTTCATGTATTATTTTTCTTGTTGCTTTTTGGTCTTTTTGTTGTTAGTGCAGGTTTTATGGCTTGTTATTAAAGGCCTGGCCACTCTCCCTGAACTTCGTTTTTTTCTCCTCTCTCTCTCATTAGAGCAGGTTTCACATGTTGAGCCACATCTCAACTTCTGTTTCTTGTTTAGTTGTTTTGGTGTTTAACAGGAGATAAGAGTCCCATGAGTTAGACAAGGGCACTACAAAGAGGCTTGAAAACTGAGGACTGTGGTTCAAAGCCAGCCTGGGTAGGAATGTCCATGAGACTCTCATCTCTAAATAACCACCAGTAGAAAGTAGTAGAACTCTAGCCTTGAGCAAAACACCTCAAGTTTAAGCTCTAAAATAAGGTTCATGGACTTTCCTGCCCAGGCTGGCTTTGAACCAAGATCCTTAGTTTTCAGTGACCTGAACACCCAGCATTACAGGTGTGAGCCAACATTTAAGAATCTTTACCTGACTCTTCTTTTATTATCCTTTTTTTTTTTTTTTGGCCAGTCCTGGGCCTTGGACGCAGGGCCTGAGCACTGTCCCTGGCTTCTTCCCGCTCAAGGCTAGCACTCTGCCACTTGAGCCACAGCGCCGCTTCTGGCCGTTTTCTGTATATGTGGTGCTGGGGAATCGAACCTAGGGCCTCGTGTATCCGAGGCAGGCACTCTTGCCACTAGGCTATATCCCCAGCCCCTTTATTATCCTTTTTAAAAAATTAATTTATTGGGACTGGGAATATGGCCTAGTGGCAAGAGAGCCTGCCTCATATACATGAAGCCCTGGGTTCAATTCCCCAGTACCACATATATGGAAAACGGCCAGAAGTGGCGCTGTGGCTCAAGTGGCAGAGTGCTAGCCTTGAGCAAAGGGAAGCCAGGGACAGTGCTCAGGCCCTGAGTCCAAGGCCCAGGACTGGCAAAAAAAATTTTTTTTTTTTAAATTTATTGTTCCTCTTTTTGTTCTTAGGGCCTAACCACTCATGCACACTTTTTTTCTGTCCAAACTAGCTTGTGCTATAACTTGGGCCACAGCTCAGCTTCTGCCTTTTTTTTTTTTTTTTTTTTTTTGGTTAGTAGGATGTAAGAGTCCCATTAGTAATCAAGGGAACTTCAGAGAGGCCTGAAAAGTGAGGATCATGGTTCAAAGCCAGCCTGGGCAGAAAAGTTCATGACACTCTTATCTCCAATTAACCACCTAGAGGCAGGAAGTAGTAGAGCTCTAGGTATGAACAAAACACTTCAATGTCAAGC
Source organism: Perognathus longimembris pacificus (assembly GCF_023159225.1). Classification (NCBI taxonomy): domain Eukaryota; kingdom Metazoa; phylum Chordata; class Mammalia; order Rodentia; family Heteromyidae; genus Perognathus; species Perognathus longimembris. The sequence goes on from NC_063185.1 coordinate 11,573,295, forward strand.
CCACCTCTGACACACATGAAAACAAGTCTCATGGACTTTCTTTCCCAGGCTGCCTTTGAACTGCGATCCGTAGATTTCAGTGACTGGGAGTAGCTTGTGTGACTGGGAGTAGCTTGTATTACAGGCATGAGTCTAGATTTTAAAACATTTAATTGGATCTTCTCTTCTTTTTACCATTTATTTATTTACTTATTTAAGTGTAGATTCTGCAGCTTATATTTAGGGCTTGGCCAGTCTTGCTGAAGTGTGTGTGTGTGTGTGTGTGTGTGTGTGTGTGATAGCAGATAAGAGTCCTATGTTAGGCTATGCTACCACAGGGTCCTGACTTGTGCTGATCTTGATTAATGTCAGCTGGTAGGAAAAGTCCCTGAGACTCTCATCCAATTAACCTCCAAGAGACCAGAAGTGGTCGAGAGCCACCTTTGAGCAGGAAGTTCTAGTTCAGTCCCTGAATTCATAACCCATAACTGCATACACACACATGCACACACACACAATCACAAATGTGAAGTGGGCTTTCCTGTCCTGGATGGCTTTGAAAAGTGATCCTCAATTCCAGTCCTTCTAGTAGCTAAAATTACAAGCATGAATTGTACAAGAAATGTACCCACTGCCTTACGTATGAAACTATAACCTCTCTGTATATCACTTTGACAATAAATAATTATTCAGAAAGAAAAAGAATTACAAGTGTGAGCCACCAGCATTTTGTTCATTTTATCATTTATTCATTTATTTCTTTATTGTCAAAGTGATGTACAGAGGGATAACAGTTTCACACGTAAGGCAGTGAGTACATTTCTTATCAAACTTATGACCTCCTCCCTCATTTTCCTCCCTCCTCCCCTTCCTAATTCTCTCCCACCCCCATAAGTTGTACAGTTGGATTACAACATATAGTTTTATAAGTATTGCTGTTGCATTGGTTCACCTTTTACCCTTTGTCTCTCCATTTTCATGTTCTCCTTCCCTTCCCTAGTTGCAATAAACAAGAAAAATGGAAGGCTTCACGAACTTGTGTCATCCTTGCACAGGGGCCATGCAAATCTCTGTATCGTTCCAATTTTAGTATAGGTGCTGCTGAAGCGAGCACATCATTTTGTTTCAATTGACTCTTTGTGCTTCTCTTCCACTCTGATTTTTACTTATTTATGTTTTGAGTGGTCTTAGTGCTAGATCTCTGTGTTTTTTTCCTTAGCTTTATTTTTTATTTTTTATTCTTTTAGCTTTTTCACTTAAGGCTGGGTTGTACCACTTCAGCTACCACAACACCACTTGTGGATTTTTGTTGATTTTGGGAGATAAGAGGCTCCTGGATGTCCTGCCCTGGCTTGCTTGGAATCACAATCCTCCAATTTCTGAATACTGTGTAGTGCCTTGGCTTCTCCTGGGACTCTTATGTCCTATTATCCACCCAAACGAGGGTGGGGGAAGAGGGGAGAGGCAGAAGTTGATCTGTGGCTCAAGTAGTTGAGCCTGCTAACCATGAATTAAGAAAAACAAAACAACAACTTGCAAGTCCAGTTTTGGCACCAGTTGTACACTCTGCTTGATGTATGAAAAATAAAACAAAAAACCCCGAACACATTTGGGCAATGTCCAGGTGATTCCTGAATTCATCTCCCATAGGCTTTTTAGATATAGGTGGTCATTTGTGTCAAGCTTTATGGGCAAGTTACGTGGGATTCAGCAATCAGGAGCCATGGGCAATGCTTTTCCAAGAAGGACTCAAAACTCACTGCTCATCATTGCAAAATAGTTCTTACCTCTGTGCAAGGAAATGAGAGGTGAGAAGGAAGGAATATGGGAAAACGAAGAGGCCTCAAACAAGGTAAGGAATGTTAACTTCAGATGAAATAAAACACAGGTGATATGTGTGCAATCCAAATGGGACACATCTCCTAGGTTTGGGTCCCAGTTAATTCAGTTAGTGAAACAAACCAATGGTGAGGAGTAGAACCAGTTATATAGTGTTCACTAACAGCAGGCACACGGCAGGCAAGTCAATTCGCTAACCTCAAGGAACATTGAACACACAGGAGTGAAAGGGTTTGGCTTAGATGACAGGGAAGGGGCAGAGCCGAGGAGGACTGCGACATTCCCCGAGAAGGATCCCACTGACAGCAAATCTAAAGGTGAGTGCTGGGCTCAGGAGCCTCACACCTGTAATCCTAGCCACTCAGAAGGCTGAGATCTGAGGATTGTGGCTTTAAGCTATCTAGGAAAGAAGCGATCTAAGAAAGTCCATGAGATTCATTGTTGTTGTAGTAGCTGAAGAGCACTTGTGGCTTTCTGCAACCCCAGGCAGTGAGATGGGATACTGAGCCAAACAAAAGTAGAAAGTACAGAGGCAGACGTAGAGAAAAAATGAGTGGGGACCAGGGGTCCTAAGACTCAGCAGCATTTGGACCCCGAGTCCCAAAAGCAAACATACTCATTTGAGTTCACACAGGGAAAGTGATCATGGATACCTGCAAAAAAGAAAGCATCTCTATTTCAAGCAGACCCCAATACACAGTTGGTGAGAAACACTGATTGCACAGTAAAAAGAGAAAAATACATTTAAACATTTAAGCAGAAATAACGAAATACCTTTGTTTATCAAGTACAAGAAATTTAGCACTGCTGCTTCAAGTCGCTCAGCACACACTTGTAGATGCAATTTCCCAGGTTTTCATAAAACTTCCTATATAGTCCTTGTAGTAAAGTATCTTTTTGCCTTCCATTTTTATTTATTGCATTTGCATAATACATCATACTTAAGACCATTTCACCTCCTAAACAGTTTTTATCTTGTAATTAACCAACTGTGAGACTCTTATCTCCAATAAACTATCAAAAAACAACAACAAACAAATAGAAGTGGAGCTGTGGCTTAAGTGGCAAGCCTTGAGTAAAAGAAGCCCAGGGGCAGTGCCTAGGCCCCAAGTTCAAGCCCTGGACGAAGCACCCCCCCCCCCAACACAACACAACATACGCACACAATCAGATGATGTATTTCAAGGTCTCAGGATTATTTGTGTCACCAACAAGTAAATCAAGTATCCATCTCTGTTCCATGGACCTGTGGTAATAGACAGTAGAGCTACCGCAGTACAGCATGTAGCTAAGACTTTGTCCACAGGCAATATATCATACAATATATTCACCATGATGTCCAACCCTTTTGATGGTGGAGCTGCACATCTTGGGGACTTGATGGGACGCATGTGCTCTTCAACTGGCCTTCCCACCCTCTGTGCCATCTGCTGCAGTGATTCACCAGCCACACCAGAGAGGAATTGGTAGGCTTTAACAAGCTCTCCCACATGACCTGAAAGGTCATGGAGGGCCTCGAGGGCTATTCCCCTTTGTAGGTACGCCATTTTATCTCCAGTCCTCTCCTTGCAGATGTGGGCCAAAGTCTCTTGAGGACCACAGCACCCTAAGCTTTGGGAAGTCACACAGTGAAGGGGTCCAGGTTAACAAATGTGGGGGATATACACACCCCCTCCTCCTGGAGATTCTCCTGTGTGTTCTCTAGGACACTGTACAGAAGCTGGGTCTTTTAAAGGGAACTTGTGTGGAGATCTCTGTCTGGCTTGGTCCAGGTGACACAGAAGTGCTTTTCTCCATCCCCTCAATGGTTTCCACAAGCCCCACGTGACTCATGTCTACCGGCTCAGGTGCAGTAATGGTGAAAAGGTCAAAGTGGCACAGACAGCTGTCCATGCTTTGAGCCTGAGTCCCCATGCCAGGCAGGTCCCGCAACTCCACGCTGGGGAAGTGAGAGGAAGGGTAGCTGGCTTGTGTCAGGGTGGTCTCAACCACCCCAGTAGGTGCTGACACCTCCTCTTCGTGTCCCAGGTTGCTCAGCACCAAGACCAGGGCCACCTATAACAACAACACTGACCTGGGCCCTGGGCATGAGCTGCAGGGTTTCCCTGTCATCAGAGACCACTTCTCGCACTTTCCCTCCTTCCAAGGCCTTGCTGATCTTCCTCCTTGCCTCCTCAGGTGAAATACTGCTGTCAATGTGTTTCAAAGCAGAGGGAACGCAGGGGCCTCTCCTAGGTGAGAAAATAAAGCAACTTGCAGGTGTAGAATAGCCAAGGAGTGAAGATGGTTGTGCACACATGCAATGGCATCACAGTGATAAATAAACCAAGTTCATATTCTTTTTTTTTTTTTTTCTGGTGCTTGAACTCGTAACCTGTGTACTCTTCCTGGGGTTTATTTTATTTTTCCCTCAAGGCTAGTGCTTTACCACTGGAGCCACAGCTCCATTTCCAGATAGACATTTTTGGTAGTTAGTTGGAGATAAAAGTCTCACAAGTTTTCCTGTCCAGGCTGGGTTCAAAGCTGTGATCCTCAGATCTCAATCTCTTGAGGAGCTAAGATTGCAGAGGTGAGCCACTGAGCTTAGTAACAACTGATTTCTTCTTTAAAAATTTTATTACCAAGGTGATGTACAGAGGGGTTACAGTTACATAAGTCAGGAAAAGGGCACATTCTTTTTGGACAATGTCACCCCTTCCCTCGTTCTCTCCCTGTTTTTCTGTTCCATTGTGGCTTTTTTTTTTGTGGCCAAGTGGAGGTAAGACTCTCCTAGACTTTGCTGCCCAGGCTGGGTTCACACCATGATCCTCAGAGATCAGTCTCCTGAGTAGCGAGGGTTACAGGCATGAGCCTGAAATTCAGGGATGGTCTGCAGCTTGTTCTGTATTTGTTATGTCAGTACTCAGCCCTGAAGCAACACTGGGGGCCTGGATGGACTTAGGTAGTGAATGCTAGGCAGGTCACTCATCTGATATGCTCCTAATTACCCCTAACCAGCTCTGGAAACTGCAGAGCAAGAGCCAGTGTGTGCCAGCTCGCTGGAAGTTCTCACTGTATTTGTCTAATTCAACAACTATTTATTTTCATGATACTGTAAGCACTCTTTTTCTTTCCCCAGAGAACATTTTTATTGGCAAATTACAATCATTACAGATTAGTAATGACATCAAGAATATATGTCTGTTGTTGGCTTTAATATCTAACCCACATAGGGGATCCAAAAATTGTATCAATATTAAGTTAGCATTTAAAGTTATATGTTACTATTATTACTGATGTTATTAATATCAGTACTAAAGCTCTCCCTCAAACATGTTTGTCTTGTTGGGAAAATCCTTGCATCTTCTCAGAGCAGGATCGGAAAAGATCATTGGTTATTACCAAGAAGGAAGGATGGAGAAGTGTGAAGACCTGAACGAAGAGACTTACCAGTGACTAGGGAACATCTTCCACAGAGCAGAGTTTGAACTCAGGGCTTCAAGCTTTGGCTCAGCTTGCTTGCTAAGCTAGAATTTTGATGACTGGAGCTATACTCCAGCCTGGATTTATGCTTGTAAACTTTGGGGATGAGAGTTTCAATGGTTTCTCTGCCTGGCCTGACTTTGAGCCAATCTCAGCATCCTTGACATTTTCCACTCAATGTGATGGTCTATACCGGGAGACACAGTACCATTCCTCTCTTTTTGGTTGTGCTGATCCCTGTGCGTTTGAGATTGTATACTTGAGGACTGCTGAGGCACTGATGTCATTTTATGCTTGGTGATTGCAAACCCATATAGGAATATGTATTTTTTGTATGGTTTTTCTTAGCATATAGTTGAATCTTACACAGCAAATTTACCTCAATAGCTTCGTAATGAAAAAATGCACCATCACAAACACACGTTACACATACTGCATATACATTCTATCATCCAGTCATCACCAGAGCTATGCCTGGAGTTTGGTTTGTTGCCTCAGTTTTCCAAGTGGCAAAGCTCACACAGTGATACTAATAATCCACATATGAAAGCTAGTACACTGAAGGACAAAACACGGGTCCACGTGAGAATGCCTATACTTGTCTCAGCTAATGGAATTAATTTGGCACACACTAATGGGATTATTAGACATCTGTAAATTCTGGAATGATGACTTAGAAGAGAGACCCCAACACAAAATTTGGCTAAAATATTTCCGCATAGTTTATAAGGGCAGCATAAGGAATGAAATGATCAAATGGTGACCATTTAAGACCACAGAAGACCAGTAAGTGAGGACTTCCATTTGTTGGGTATGATAATTTGCATATTCATTTTGCAAGTCTCACACACTAGGTCCAAAAACATGAGTCCCTTCCCCATGCCTCTCCTCTTCAAAGAGATCTGTCCCAAAAGTTGGGACACACATCAAGTCAGAAGTTTCATGTTCAGTTTGGGGAATTAATCTGTGAGAGAGGCAATCTGCTAGGCACAACCAGTTTTTCTAGCATATATCTGAACTTGGAGACAATGTTCTTCTGGTGTGGGCCCATAGATGTAGGAGAAACACTCTTTTCACTCTGATCTTTCCACGTGTGTAGCAGCACTTTTGTTGTTCTCCTCTTAATGATTACACCTCATTTAAAGGCAACTTTCAGGGGTGAATGACAAGATAGGTGGTTTTAGCTCACTGTAAAAGCTCCCGGGTCCTGAGATGAGAAAGAGTGAACCATGACTTGGATACATATCACCCAGCTGCTAACACTGGGGTTATATAATTTTTATGTAATGAGTTATATAATTTTTCAGAAAACCAAAGTATGTAATTTTTCAGAAAGTCGAAGGTCCTTCTACAACGTTCATCCTGTGGTAATTTCCAAACTTAGGCTTTAGAAGATTTCTGCCTTTGTATTGAAGATTTCAATTCTAAATTAGATTATTTTCAGATTTCCAGTAACAGTTCAAGGAATGATGTTGTGTAAAGTACACAAACAAATTATGATCTGTGTTACAGGGATTCTGATATCTTTGGAGCGCCATCACCCGGGGCAGTGAATCCACCCAAAGTCTGAAGAGTCTGCTCTCCAGACAGCTAAGCATTCAGCCAAGAAGCTCCAGTGCTATGGCCCTCTTGACCCTGATATAAAGCACAAAGGTCCTAGAGAATAGGATGACAGGTAAGCCCTGGTATTTTCCTGACATTAAGCTGAAGGGATGCTACCCAAGGATGTCTCTGGGAGGGACAGAAGCTGGGATGTTGAGCTAATATCACAGGATTTTCCCTAGACCCCCAGGGACCACCCAAAGTCCCCTTGTACTCCCTTGAGCACTCTCATAGCTTTGTCTCTGCACACCCCTAAGCTGTCTGTTATCAAAATGTTAACTTTATGTTTTTTCTCCTGCTTCTTTGTAACACATCTAACCCTAACCTCTGTTTTCTGTCCACCTCCCTGAATTTTTTCAAGTTCATTTTAATTTCCTTTGTTTCAGGTTTCTGGATCTCAGACCTCTTCATAGGAAGTCCACATTGCAGAGATCTGAGCACTTTGACAAGATCACTGTCTTGGGCATCCCACAGCCAGCTTTCTTTTGGCTCACTTTGTATACAAGTTCTGAGGCAAACCAAATAATTCCTTTATAGTGCTAAGTCTAAATTAAACGTTTCTTGTCAAAAGTTTGTCATCGAGATCCATTTTTGTTTTGTTTTGTTTTTGCCAGTCCTGGAGCTTGAACTCAGGGCCTGCACACTCTCCCTGGCTTCTTCATGCTCAAGGCTAGCACTCTGCCACTTGAACCACAGCACCACCTCTGACTGTTTTCTATATATGTGGTGCTGAGGAATCGCACCCAGGGCTTCATGTATGCGAGGCAAGTACTTTACCACTATGCCATATTCCCAGCCCCCGAGATTAATCTTGACTGGTGTAAGTTCCTCTCAGGAATTACCTTTTAACTTTTACAGAAGGAAATTGTTATGTTTTCCTTTATATTGTTATAGGTGCTCTCAAGTTGAAATCTATACATGTAAACATGCCCTATGATCTCCATTTTCAGGAGGAATAACAGCTCAGGTCCACAAAAAGAGGCCTGGAGAACCCATATACTAGAGGACTGAATATCACGCATGAAAGTTTCCTACCTAATCCTTTCCAATCGTGTTATATATAGAGGCTCATCAAAGATCACAGTAAACCTTTAAGAGTGAAGCATAGGATATCTGATATGAGGGAGGGAAACCAAAGACTTATTCCATAGTCTAATGGATAAGGTCTTGAAAGACAAGTCTGAGATTGCCTAGATATGTAGCCTAGAGTTATGAGAGGAATTTATAGGATGGGAGAAGAGGTAGGAATTCACAACACAGTAGGGCATGTAAAATGGAAAAACAAAAAAGGATGGTTATGGGGAAAGCCATCAAACTTCACATCAAGGTAGACCTACCCTAAACTCCTCTACTCCCACACATTTTGACCCTGATCCACCCCAAACCACCATCCCTTTGAAGAGCAATGGAGGTGAAATACTATTCCCTAAGACATCCCTGTAAAGAAACTTTTCACTAGCTAGCTGAAGAAATTATTAAAGGAAAGGCAGGCAGAGCACAGCAAACGCTGACAGACAGTGCCCAAGCTGTGAGTTCAAGCTACAGGACCAATCGCAGAAAGCAAAAAACACCCTTAAAGGAAAGGTGAAATTCAGAAACAAATAACCAAACACTCCTTAGTGTTTCATAGATGGAATCTGGGAATTTCTGGGGAATTAACTATTAGATTTTGAGAAATCTAAGTTGAGCTGTCACAATCCTGCTGTTTTATTCCAGTGGATACATTAGAGCAGGGGGAAATGATCCAAGCATCAGTTTAGTGGCTGTGAATACTTTTAAAGTGAGAGGGGAGCTATTCAAAAATGTAAGGCACACCAGAGACATAATTTACAGTCAATGGGACATTCAATAGTATCTGTTGAACCAAAAAAAAAAAAAATAGAAAAAGAACAAAACCAACGTCGTCTCAGGGCTTCAGAGGCATGATTGGAAGTAAGAGTTAAAAAGCCTATTTATCCAATGCCCCCAATGCATTTCCACTTTCCGGCTGGTCTCACCGTGTTTCAGGAGGCCAACAGTGATTTCTGAAGAATAAACTCACCTTAGCTCCCCCATGCGTGCACGAATTCCAGGGTTCTAGGGTGCAGCACTGGTGGAAACCCCTTAGCAGCCCACTGCCTCCAGGGCGGCGCAGCGCATTGTGGGAGTTGTAGTCTCCATTGGAGCGCAGACCCTTTGAAAGTGCGGGTTGTTTTTTTTGTTTGTTCTGGCGGCGGCGGCGGCGGCGGCGGCGGCGGCGGCGGCGGCGGCGGCGGCGGCGGCGGCGGCGGCGGCGGCGGCGGCGGCGGCGGCGGCGGCGGCGGCGGCGGCGGCGGCGGCGGCGGCGGCGGCGGCGGCGGCGGCGGCGGCGGCGGCGGCGGCGGCGGCGGCGGCGGCGGCGGCGGCGGCGGCGGCGGCGGCGCCTTGTGCGCATGCGCATCCCCGCCCACTGTGGGTACTTTCAGTCCACGACTTCCGGTTTCTCTCCTTTCGCTTGGCGGCTGGGAGTTCTCTGAAGTGCCGCCTAGCACCCCGTGGAGCCCCGACGCAGGCGCCCAGCCTTCTCTTCGGTGGGCCTCGGGAGCTGAAACTTGAAGGAATCCCAGGCTGCGGATCTCGTGCCAGGTAGGAACCGCGAGCTGGGCGGGCCACCGGTGCCTGCCCTCCATGTGCTCCTCCAGCCTGGGGATGCTGATTGGTTTTGGGATTCATGAGTTTGTGCTGCCATAAGCCCCTGCGATGCCTTCCAGATGCCGGACACTGGCTCCCGAAGCTCCCAGAAGAAGTCGTTTGGATCTCCAGTCTAGGGGAGCCGGGGACCCAGAGGTTCTGCTGCTGACCCATGTGACTTGATCCACTTTGCTGTAAGGTAAGCATGGTGGGCTGGGAATGTGGCTTAGGCGGTAGAGTGCTGGCCTAGCACGCCTGAAGCCCTGGGTTCGGTTTCTCAGCACCACATACATAGAGAAAGCCAGAAGTGGCCCGGTGGCCCAAGTGGTAGAGGGCTAGCCTTAAGCAAAAGGAAGCCAGGGGCGGTGCTCAGGACCTGAGTTCAAGCCCCTGGATTGGCATTAAAAAAAAAAAAAGATGATCACGGTAGCAATTCTCGTGAAATTGTGAAGTGTGTGCCTGCCTTGGCTCCTCTTATATTGCAGTTGTTTTCTGGGGTGTTTCTCCTAGAGGTGTCTCTGCTCTGCTCCTGCCTCTTAGCCTTCTCAGCATTCCTGGCTTGAGTTCACACGTGTTTGTACAAGACCTTGATTCTAGAGACAGTTCTACCTGGGGTGTCTTGAGTAGTGTGTGCTGGCTCTGTATTTTTAGGAGTGAAGCCTAGCAGTGTTTTGGAGCGTGAACCCTATGAATAGGAACCTCCCTCCTTAAAGGACAGTCCTTGTCAACTCTTCACAAGCCCTAAAGAGCAGGGGCAGAAAAAGCACAGGAAGGGGAAGATGTTTTCAGCTTTCTTGCATTAACCAATCAATGGTTCTACTTCCCAGAGTGCTAGATTCACTTAGTACTCTTTCCTCCAACACTGTTAATCACTTGGTGCTGTTGGAAGGTTAGACCAGATTTTAGGAGGGGAAATGATCTGGGCTAAGGAATCAGCCAGAGCCTAGTTATCAGAGGGGACATATGGCTGTGGTTTGGGGTGGAGGGATAACTGTCAGAATTTCCCTGTTCGGTCACCACTTGCCTTCCAGCTTATCTGCAGTTTAGGAACCAGGGACTAGCATAGTGTTACTAAAGTTTAAGAAAACAAGAAAGCCTTGAAGTCAGCAATAACAGGTGACAGTAAAGACAAAATAAGGTTGAACAGTTAACATAGACCAGACTCTTGTGCTGTCTTTTTAGCTAAGCCATATCCTTGCACATTTCCTTGAGAAAACAAAATAGCCAGAGGTCAGGATGAACTTTGCTGTTGGCTCCCTACAAGAACTGAACTATCTGTCTATGTACTAATCCCTAATCCTGTTCTCACTAATTTATTAAGCCTCTTCCCCCTGTCATTTGTAGTATGTGATCTCAACCTTATTCCAAATGTTTCAACTATGGATCTGTTGATGTTAGCTCTAACACATTGGTTCTTCCTGGCAGGTCAGGAAGTGTTGGTCAGGGACATTTTGCCTTATAAGAAAAATCACAGAAGAAAACTTGTGGTACTGTATCTTGCTCAAGGTTGTATGATTTATAGGTGTTACATAGCCTGAAGTTTTAGCTAGTGTGACCCGTTTTGTCTCGATCTGCTCAAAGGAATATTATTTCACTTAGGAAATTCTTTTTGGGAATGGAAGTAAACAGAAGCATTGTAATACGGAGGTCAGATCTGGCCAGCGCCATCATTGGCTGTTGAGGGGTGTCAGATTGACTCCATCTCAGATTAAAGAGCAGAAGCTGACTCCATCTTCACTAAGATCTCCCCCACCCTATCCAGGGAAGTTCCCCTTTGCTGTGATGTGATTGTGTAAACTGCTTGACCACCTGAGTTGTGGAACGTTTAAAGTTAAACCTGTGCCCTCCCATGAGTAGGCGTATCTGCCTGCATCATGCCAGCCCCACCAAATTCATGCACCAGTTCTAATTAAAATGATAGGTTGGTCAAACAGTTGCTATAAGACAGATTGTAACTCCATTGGCCACCTGCACGTGACCTGCCATGCTCTGTAAGTGTTGTGACCTCATTGGCCACCTGTGTGTGGCAGGCTTGACCATGTGGTATTTGCCTTTATAACCCAGCCCCTACCCCGCGCGTATTTCCAGCTGCCTGGGAATGGGCATGTGTCAAGCCTGTTTCGCTTGAGCTTGGGCAGTAAGGCAGGAATCAAGCCTTCATATTCCATCTTTAGATACATAAAAGGATCAGGGCCAAGAGAGGAGAGGCAAGTCCACATCCTTCAGATCCTGTATTTATCCTCTGCTATTTATTTGTTCTTGACAAATTACAATTTCTCCACCATAGGGCTGGGAATGTGGCTTAGCAGTAGAGTGCTTGCCTAGCATGCATGAAGCCCTGGGTTCCATTCCTCAGCCCCACATATATAGAAAAAGCTGGAAGTGGTGCTGTGGCTCAAGAGTGCTAGCCTTGAGCAAGAAACCAGGGACAGTGCTTATGTCCTGAGTCCAAGCCCCAGGACTGACAAAAACAACAACAAACCTCTCCACTATAATACTGAGCTTAATTTACATCACTTAAAATGAGAGAGACTGCCTAAACATGTATGCCAAAACAGTTGGTAATTTAAATACAATACAATACCCCATTTTTGTGTGGGAAGCTCAAGGTCTAGGCACTGACCCTGAGTTTCTGTAGCTCCAGGCTTATGTTCTACCATTTAAGCCACATCTCCACTTCCAGCTATTTTGGGTAGTTTATTGGAGATCAGAGTTTCCACGACTTTCCTATCCCAGCCGGCTTCAATCTGCGATCTTCGGATCTCAGACTGTGAATAGCTAGGACTACAGCCATGAGCCAGCAGAGCTCAGTTACAATACTCTGATACACAGATTATATTTTCTAGAAAACTTTAGACATTTAAGGAAGGATGTTCAGTCACTAATGTAAGTATGAGAACATTCTTGTGATGTAGAGAACCCAGTAGTAATGTTCACACATTGCTTTCAAAAGATTCATGTCTTTCCTAGCAAACAAGCTCACTGAAGTCTACAGAGTAGACTTTCATTTTTGTACATGTCACTGTAAAAGGTTATATTTTATATTAAGTTTCCATTCTACATAATTGTGTAAAAAAAAAAAACAACAACCCCAGAACTGGATAATAGCATTTCATATGCAATAAACAAGTACGAGAAAAAGCACATACTTAAAAGCCATCTAATTTGTTTAAAGTTTCATGGATCTACATTTTGGGGTGTGCTCAGCTTAGCATTTTGTGTTGGTATTGTTTTTGTTTTTTGTTTTTGCCACACTTGGGGCTTGATGAACACAGGACCTGAGCACTGTCCCTGAGCTTATTTTTGCTCAAGGTTAGCATACTATCACTTGAGCCACAGTGCCACATGTGGCTTTTTTGTTATGTGGTACTAAGGAAGTGAATCCAGGGCTTCATGCATGCTAGGCAAGCACTTGACCACTAAGCCACGTTCCCAGCCCTTAATATTGATTAGGTAACATGAGACTTTGATCTTCTGGTTCTTTGCCTGAGGATGGTTGGTTGGGATTGTGTCTCTCCTGTAACCAGTACTTTATGTTATGTCTTTACTAGGCCCTTTATCTCCAGCAGACTGGCTCACTTCTTATGAGAGTGAGCATTAGGGAGGTCTCAAAACTGTTAAATCATCTTTACTCATGTCCTTTTGGCCAAAGCAGATTAAATGGGTAATTGCAAGTCATTGCACAAGGGTGCTCTTGAGTATTTGGATACAGGGAAATGTGCCATTTGACAACCATTAAAACATTATAGCACAAGAAATATGCACTATATATGCTTTTCCTGTATAACTTTGGGTGAAAAATACAGAGTTATACACTCTGTGGCGTTTAAATATAGAAATGAATGAGGTAGAGCACAAATTCTCAATGGAGTCCTAGGATAACTTTCCATTAATATAAAAATAGTTCATGTATCCCTAAATGTGTTTCAGTAACAACTAATTTTAGTGAAGATGTGTTTTTTTTGTTTCAATTATTTTTGTGTGACCATTTTTATGAATTCTGTATGTATAGAAGTGAATTGTTTTTATAATATCTATATGCCAACTGATTCACCTTTAGTGGAGAGTTTAACACTCTGCTTCAGACAAAAGATTGTTCTCCCATAAGAAATCTTTATGTTTGGCCTGGGAATATGGCCTAGTGGTAGAGTGCTTGCCTCAGATACATGAAGCCCTGGGTTCGATTCCTCTGGGCCTGGGTGCTGTCCCTGAGCTCTTCAGCTCAAGGCTAGCACTCTACCACTTGAGCCACAATGCCACTTCCATATATATAATGTTTTGAGCAGGAAAATCTGGGGTAAAATGGCACAGGTTCTTTACTGACTACCTCATTTGCCTTCTCTCCCAGCCATGCTTCCAGAATCTTCTGTTCATTGTCAGCAGCAAGAAAGAAGGAAAAGATCTCTGGTGAGCTGCTTTTTATTTCTCACTTTGTTGTACATTTCATTTTATGAACCTAAGGGTGTCTAAGATTGAAAAAACAACAACAAACAGATTCAGCTTCAGGACCATGTTCATAATCAGATAAAGAGGGCTTATAGATTTAGCAGATGATAAAATGTCACATTCTGTCTAAGTTGATTACAGATTTGCTTCAGTTTGTTTCTAGTTTTTCTGATAAGGGAAAGTAGTCACACTTGTTATGTGATTCAGTGACACCGAGGGGATGACTTCTCATGGAAGGTTGGCTAGCAACTGGTCAGAGATCACATCCTTGTGGGTAACATTCAGCTATCTTAATGAAGTTTTACTAGATAGAGTTGCTGAAATAGTGTGGTCACACATACCTTTGAATGTTTCTAGAGGACTGAGTCAGCTATATGTACCTAAGTTACTCTCCATGCATACTTCTGGGACTGCTTCATGGTGTTTGTCTTATTTGAAACTTAGGCCATATATTTGATGATACTGTATGGTCTTTCTAGAAAGCCCTCTGTTTTTTATTCTGTTGTCTTTGTCTTCTCTAACCTCATTTGATACGGTATTACAGTTGTTGTTTTTTTTATTAATTGAACGTAAATTTTTTTACAAGGTGTTGTGCAAAAAGGGTGCAGTTACATAGTAGGGCAGTGTGTACATTTCTTGTGATATCTTACGACCTGTTTTTCTATCCCTTGTCTAGGTCAGGTAGACATATATGCAATATACAATGTATCAAGAACATATACAGTATTCACAGACTTGGTCTCTACTGTCTCTCCGTCTCCCTTTGTTAACAGTCATATATCAGGGAGATCATGCCCCTTTGTTTTCTGTGTTCTAAGCTTATCTCACTCAACATTATTTGTTCAAGTTCTGACCATTTCCCTGCGAATAACATTATTTCACCATTCCTAATCGCTATGTAGTATTCCATTGTGTTTAAGTACCATATTTTTTGGATCCATTCGTCTGTGGAGGGGCATCTGGGTTGTTTCCATATTTTGGCTATTGTGAATTGTGCCGCGATAAACATGGAAGTACAAATGTCTTTTTGATATCTTGGGTTTTGCTGTTTAGGATAGATGCCTAGGAGTGGTATGGCTGGGTCATAGGGTATTGGTATAAAAACAGATCGGAAGACCAATGGATTAGAATTGAAGACCCAGAAATAAAACCACACTCTTACAGCCAACTGATATTCGACAAAGGAGCTAAAGATATACAATGGAATAAACATAACCTCTTCAACTACTGGTGCTGGGAGAACTGGGCAGCCATATGCAGAAAACTCAAAGTAGACCCAAGCCTATCACCATGCACCAAGATCAACTCAAAATGGATCAATGACCTCAATATCAGACCTGAATCCTTGAAATTACTGAAAGACAGAATTGGAAAGACGCCAGAACTTATAGGCACAGGAAGGAACGTCCTGAATAGAGTCCCAGGGGCACAACAAATAGGGGAAAGACTCGACAAATGGGACTACTACAAATTAAAAAGTTTCTGCACAGCCAAGGTCATAGCCACCAAAATAGAAAGACAGCCAACAATATTGGAAAGGATATTTACCAGCACAGCAACAGATAAAGGCCTAATATCGGTCATCTACAGAGAACTCAAAAAACTAAGCCCCTCCAAGCCCAATAAACCTATTAGGAAATGGGCAAAAGAGCTAAAGAGAGACTTCACAAGAGAAGATATAAAAATGGCAAAGAAACACATGAGGAAATGCCCAACATCCCTGCTAGTAAAGGAAATGCAAATAAAAACAACCCTGAGATACCACCTCACCCCAGTTAGAATGGCATATACTCTGAACTCAGGAAACAACAAATGCGGTATTACAGTTTTGTTTATTTCTTCTTCCTCCATTTGAATATTTGCATTCACTGCCACTATAAGCTAGAAGCTGATTTTTTTTTTTTTTTTTTTTTTTTGCCAGTCCTGGGGCTTGGACTCAGGGCCTGAGCACTGTCCCTGGCTTCTTTTTGCTCAAGGCTAGCACTCTGCCACTTGAGTCACAGCGCCACTTCTGGCCATTTTCTGTATATGTGGTGCTGGGGAATCGAACCCAGGGCTTCAAGTATATGAGGCAAGCGCTCTTGCCACTAGGCCATATCCCCAGCCCTAGAAGCTGATTTTAAGATTCTTTTTTTTTTGCCAGTCCTGGGCCTTAGACTCAGGGCTTGAGCACTGTCCCTGGCTTCTTTTCTGCTCAAGGCTAGCACTAGAAGCTGATTTTGTTAATGAACAATACAATGACTAGGGTTTTTATATTTGAAATATCACTGGTGGCAAAATCTGACAGACATTTGCTCAGTAATAGACTTTCATCTCTCAGGAACATCGCAACTAGCTAACATGTGTGACTATATCCTTAGAAATCTACTGGGAGAAAGAATCCAGGAATATATGACACATTTGAACAGTTGTCATAGAAAAACTAAAAGCAAAGTGCACAGATGATAATAATTTGTAGCTTTCATCCATGTATGTGTTATTAATGCTATTTGCAGTGTATGTTTCCAGCTAAAACCTGTTTTAACCCATTTTCAAACACTTTTAATTTGCTTGTTATTTCAGGAGGAAAGAGATTCATACGTCACTTATATCTCTGATAAAATTCACAGAATCCAAAATTTGGTTCTTCCCTATTCCTTTTGGAAACAGGTGTTGCTGCATAGTCCGGGCTGTTCTTGAACTTGTTATGTTAGCCTAGGCTGGCTTGCAGCCAAGGTCAAGGATTTATTGGTGTGTGGCTCTGTATAAACCATGCTTAAATGTACAGGTCACTGATACTACGTATGGGCCACCTCGTTGTGCCTCCATCCCTTCTATCCATCTACAGTGTTTTTCATCTTCCATGTAGGAAGCTTTATAATAATTCAATATGCAGCTCCTCTTCCTCTCTACCCCAGTCTCTGGAACCATCTTGCTTTTTTTTTTTTTTTTTTTTTTTTGGCCAGTCCTGGGCCTTGGACTCAGGGCCTGAGCACTGTCGCTGGCTTCCTTTTGCTCAAGGCTAGCACTCTGCCACTTGAGCCACAGCGCCACTTCTGGCCGTTTTCTGTATATGTGGTGCTGGGGAATCGAACCCAGGGCCTCCTGTATACGAGGCAAGCTCTCTTGCCACTAGGCCATATCCCCAGCCCACCATCTTGCTTTTTGGCTCTGTGAGTTTGTTGATCCTTGGAAGCTCAGTAAAGGAAATCATACCATGCTTATTGTATTCAAGGCTCATCGCTACTGAAAAATTATCTTCCTTTTAGGACTCTCCATACCACCTTTGTTTTACATTCCTACCAGAAATGTACCATTGTTCACGTTTGTTTTCACATCCTTCCTAGCAACTGTTAGACTTTGGAAGGTTTTTTCTATTGTTTTGTTTAAAACGATGTCCATACTAGCATGTATAAAGTAATTATTCAGGGCTGGGAATGTGGCTTAGTGGTAGAGTACTTGTCTAGCATGCATGAAGCCCTGGGTTCGATTCCTCAGTACCACATAAACAGAAAAACCCAGAAGCGGTGCTGTGGTTCAAGTGGTAGAGTGCTAACCTTGAGCAAACGAAGCTCCGCAATAGTGCCCAGGCCCTGAGTTCAAGCCCCAAGACTGGCAAAAAATTAAAAAAAAATAATGTAGTTATGTCATTGTAATTTTGATTTGAATTTTTCTCATGACTATTGATATGAACTTCTTTTTCTATTTTAATCAACTATTTTTATATATTCTTTTTAGAAAAGGCCATTCCATCTTTTTTCCCATTTTACAACCATATTGGCGGGGGGTGGTAGGATTTTTGTTTTGCATTTCCTAATTCATTCTACTTACTTATCTATTTAGAGTTATATTCAAATGTTTTTTCTCATGCCATGCTTTTTCTTCCTTGTTGATTGTGCCTGTGTTGTACAAAGTTTTAATTGTACGCACTTAGTCTCGCTTGGTATTGGATCAGGCACTTTTGGTGTCCTATCCTAGGAGTAACTCAAATCTAATGTCAGGAAGCTTTCCTCCCCTCCTCCCTCTTTCCTCCTTTTCCTTTCCCTCTTTTCCCTCCTCTCTAGTTCCCTCTTCTTCCTTCATTTCCCTGCCCCTTTGCTCCCCTTTCTCTCCCCCCTCCATTCACTGTCTTTTCTCTCTCTGAGATGAGGACTTACTGTGTTGCCACCATTGGTGTGTGTCTAACTTATAAACTCAGCCTCCACCATGCCTTTCTAGTGTCAGTGCTGTTGCTTGAACTCAGTCTCTCCCAGTTAGTCAGCTTCCTCATTCACTGTTGGCACTGTCACTTGAGCCATGCCTCTAACCTGTTTATTAGCTGCTTAATTTGAGTTGTCTACCCAGGTTGGCTTCCAGACTTCAGCCTCCTTCGTAGCTAGAGTGAGATAACCGTCCTGAGCCAGAAGCACTTGTTTTCTCTAACCTGAACATATTTATGTCGAATTTATTCAACTTAAACTCAAATATTTCATGTTTCTAATTACGTGTTGTATTTTCTTTCTGATAATTGTAACTGTTCTTCTAACTGTGGTAGATTTTTTTTCACTAAGCAAATAGATTAGTCAACAAACAATGAAGGAATTGTTTTATAGTTAATTTCATTTATTGTTATTATGGAGGTCATGTACAGAGGTTACAATTATATGAGTCTGGTAATGAGTACATTTCAAAAATTTCATATACGCTAGCTTCCCTTCCCTTGCTCTCTCCTTGTTCCCTCCCTGCTTCTCCACCCATGAATTGTGTAGTTCACTTCCATCAGTGTCCAGTGAGCTTTAGTGCTGGGATTGTTCATCCTATTTCCCTGAGTTCTATGGCTCCTCCCTCCCCCCAAAACATATATGTGAACACACCATACATTAAAAGCATTTTTTACCTCAAAAGTGAGGTAAGAAAGTAGCTACCTTTAATACTCTATAAATCACAGTGACAGTACATTTCTTCCAGATCTAATGTATTTATAACTTAGAGCTTTATTTCTCATATTGATTTCTGCAGAGCTTGTCTTCAGATTTGTTTTTGCTCTCAGTGTGTCTGTCTTGGTAAATAGAACACCACAGTATTTTGTGAATAGCATTTGAGTTAAGATAATGACATCCATGAGTGTGTTCCTGTTAACTTTTTGCCTGGTTGTTCTATCAGTTAGTAAGAAGTGTATTATTTCTCCAATAGTAATGGTAGATTATTTTTGCTTGTGGTAACTTTATGTTTGTTTGTTTTTATTTCTCTATATTTAATGTATGTCTCTTTGGAGAGCTTATTGGGTTTTTTGAGCCTTTTTTTGTTCAAGTCAGACAGTGCCTTATATATTTACTACATTTATATTACATTAATATGGTTTTATTTTGATGACCATTTTGCTGTTTATTATGTTTGTCTCACCTGATATTTATTTTGCTTCCATGTAACCTGCACACATCCTTCTGTACACTGTAAATGACCGCTAATACCACCTGTAGGCGTTCTTCTATAAAATTGTAAATCACCTATCATATCTATTACAGTCCAAATCCTATGTAAATAGTTGTTATACTTCATTTTTCATAGGATTATGACATTTTTTTCAAATACAGCACGTTTAACACAGGTGCCATACTTTTTCAAATATTTTGGTTCAATGCTTCATTGAATCTGTGAAACTCACAACTATGTGAGGCCTAATATATTCCTTTGAAAAGGCCATTATATGATAGCTATATTCTAGTCTGGTAGTTTGTTTGCTTCATAAAGAAGTAACCAGAGATTTTTATGTACAGAACAAAGGCCATCCTCAGGCTGAAGCGTAGAGCTTCAGAAGAAGAAAAGTATGCAGGAAAATTGTTTTTGTTTTGTTTTGTTTTTGGCCAGTCCTGGGGCTTGGACTCAGGGCCTGAGCACTGTCCCTGGCTTCATTTTGCTCAAGGCTAGCACTCTGCCACTTGAGCCACAGCGCCACTTCTGGCCATTTTCTGTATATGTAGTGCTGGGGAATCGAACCCAGGGCCTCATGTATATGAGGCAGGCACTCTTGCCACTAGGTCATATCCCCAGCCCCGCATGCAGGAAAATTGTTATACTATAGAACTGCAAGAAAATACATTTCCCACCCAGTCTGATTCTTGGTTATAACAGACATAGGAAATAAATGTGCTGGGTGTACTTCAGTGTATTATTACTATGTACTCTAAGAGTTTACAGTATTCTTGCAGTTACCAGCATGTGAAATCATATAATATAGTTATTTTTTAATGGAATAATTCCATTTAGAACATAAATCTATTGCCCTTTTACTTTTTTTTTGTTGGTAGAATTAATTCTTTGAACTCTGGAGCTCACTTTTGTCAAGCAAGTACAGTATTGATTGATTCATATGTCTAGTCCATACACTTTTTCTGGGGTTGGGGTAGTCCTGGGGACTCAGGGCCTGAGCACTGTCCCTGGCTTCTTTTTTGCTCAAGGCTAGAACTCTACCACTTGAGCCACAGCGCCATTTCTGGCTTTTTCTGTGTATGTGGTGCTGAGGAATTGAACCCTCAGGGCTTCATGCATGCTAGGAAAGCAATCTATTGCTTCATTCCCAGCCCCAATACTTGGTTTTAATACACTTATGTGTTTATATATTGAGTCTTTATGCATTGTGGATCAGGAAGATGGTGTTAGAAGTTTTCCTTCCACAAATCATTTTAGATTAATTACATAATTACATATATGATCTATGTATTCCTTTATATTTACCTTCACCTTTTCCATTCTAATGTCCTTGTCCTATGTTGGCATCTTTTGTTATTCTTTTAAAGCAGAATAATTTCTTGTAACACTCTTAAAATGCAGATGGGCTGTTAATGTTGTCTTTTCCTAAAAATATTTTCAATCTACATTTTTAGAAGAGTTTCTCTGCCCAATTGATTGGGGATTGAAGGTTATTTAAACATTTACAAATATATTTCCTTTTGTGTTTTAGTCAGCATCCATCTCTGGTATTGTCAAGCATGGCTGGCTCGGAGGGATTGTTAGCCATTGTTTATAGATAACACATCAAGCTCCACACATTTTATGTTAAACAAGAGAGCATCCATGTAGAAGAGTGCAATTGGTGTTCTCATGACTCTGAGCTAATTACTTGATGGAAATGTGCCATTACAGAAGGTGGTGTCATTTGCTGATGTGGCTGTGGACTTCAGCTGGGAGGAATGGCAGGACCTAGACATTGCTCAGAGGACCCTGTACAGAGATGTTATGTTGGAGACCTACAGCAACCTGGTATCCTTGGGTGAGCAAAAGTCAAATTGATTTGCAAGGCCAAGTAATTTGTTTTTAGTAGATATATGGATACTTATGGTATCTGGATGTAAGATTCAAGTCCGTGAAAAGTGTTACTTCTTTCTAACAAAAATGTCAACTTAATTAGGTAACTCCTGAGGCAATTCTATTGTCATTCTTCAAGAAGCCAAATCAGCAGTTTGACCAAAGTTGTAACCTGTGTTCCACTAACAGGAGACTGTCTTCCTAAACTTGAGGTGATTATTGTAGGTGGATATACAGTCTAGAACTAGAGAATGTATATCACTGTAGGAAGTATGATCTGGAAATCACTATTTGGAAGTGGGTATTTATAATTCAAACCTGGCGCTGGGTGCAGTGGTTCACGCCTATAATCGTAGCTACTCAGGAGTCAGAAAAGTCCCTATGAGACTCTCATCTCCAGTTAACCACTCAAAACTAGAAGTGGAGCTGGGGTTCAAACGGGTAGAATGCTAGCCTTAAGAAAAAGAGCTGAATTAAAGCCACACAACTGGTAAGGTATATCCAAAGCTGGGCAAAAGTCAACCATGGAGACTGTGACAGATGAGAAACAAGGTTTAGGAGCAACCTTGTGAACAGGATGTCCGTGATCTTACAGCAGTGATGACTCAGCATGAGCAATAGTTCTCCACTATTTCTTATTAACAGGGTACCGTGTTCCTAAACCTAAATTAATTGTCAAGCTGGAACGAGAACCATGGATAGGAGAGGCCTCAGACAAGAATTTCACAGGTAAGTTAAAGCATGGTCTTGATGGAGCCAGAACCCAGCTGGTAGGTTCATCTTGGACTGTACTGAGCAATAATGTCCTGATTTCCCCTGAGTCCTGTGTGTATGGCAGAGAATTAGGTGATCCTTTGTCTCAAAGACTTGTAAATCATGAATTCATACGGAGACATCCTGAATTCTGTGTGGTAGTCGAGTTAAAGTTAGCAGTTCTCTTTTTCTTTGTGGATATCGTTCTGGAATGAAAAAAAAATTCAAAATGTAGAAAATGAAAGATCTCATTGTCTTTGAAACTAGACATGAGGAAATAGATGCAGGTATGAGGAAGTAACGCGTATGCCAGGGCTGCTATCCTGTTCTAAGGAAAATAGCTCGTCACTGGTGGGCTGAGACTAGGATTCAGAATCAAAGCCTTTCGAATAGAAAAGATGATAAACACGCTGGTGAGCTGGAGTATCTTTGGTCTTCCATGGTTCTGAGGGGCAGGAGTGTTAGAAAAGGAATTTTGATGAGACTTTGTCTAAGATGGAGAGAAACAAATTTCAAAGTTCCCACAGATACCTAAAGTAATTCTTAGAAGTTGGAACTGGGGCTGGGGATATAGCCTAGTGGCAAGAGTGCCTGCCTCGGATACACGAGGCCCTAGGTTCGATTCCCCAGCACCACATATACAGAAAACGGCCAGAAGTGGCGCTGTGGCTCAAGTGGCAGAGTGCTAGCCTTGAGCGGGAAGAAGCCAGGGACAGTGCTCAGGCCCTGAGTCCAAGGCCCAGGACTGGCCAAAAAAAAAAACCAAAAAAACGAAGTTGGAACTGAAGAGATCTAAGGATAAATCCTGTCAGGATCCATTCCTGCTTAGATGAAAGGTAAAGGGATTTACCAAACTCCCTTGTGGTCTCCAGATCTAGAAAATAATGTTGTTCCTCACCTAATGGTTCAGAAACAAAGCAGGAAAATATATAAATCATTCAAAGCAAAGAAGTGAAAATAGTTATAATCAAACTAAACCATATCTGGAAAATAACCTCAAGAATACTAAAGGCAGATGGTTAGGACTCAGCTTGAATCTCTAGCAGTATGTGGTTGAGTAAATTGAGTAAATATTTCCTTTGATATAAAAAGAGGAAAAATGTCCATTGTAAAATGTCAGTTATTAATACATTAGAGTTAGAAAAGTATATATTTATCATAAATCAGTTCCTACATTGATATTTTTACATCTCTAATGGTTAGGATGGGAGAAAATGTCTTTACCTTTGCATTAATGAATCTTTGGTTCTCATATATATATTTTTTTTTCCTGACTCTTTTTAGATGTCCAAGAAATGGAGGATGTGATTAAGACCTGCCAGGAAAGTCCAGATGAATGTCTGTATGAAGTAGCAGTCACAAATAGTAACACAGTCGAGGAAAGAATGAAATTATTGACAACTTTTAATTTGAGCTCAAAACATAAGCCAGAACTAATTAGAAATAATGGGAATTCCTTAGGGATGAGGACTGAGGAGCTCATTGAGTATGGGAACATGCTTCTCTCTAGTAAGCCTAATGAAATCCATGCTGCGTGTAGGCCTGGTGTGTCTCCTCTAGTTTTAAAATCCTTCAAATATTCGGGGCATTTTAGTCAAAATTACAAGTATCCAAATGAGCTGCAGTATTTTGGATATGGTGGAGAAGGGGAGGTATTAAATTCTAAGAACATATTTTGTAGACAAAATCAGGTTTGTTTGGGAGAACCCTCCTATAACCCTAATGAATACAGAGAATATAGAGAAGACAGGGCTAAGTCAGCTCTCCT
Organism: Perognathus longimembris pacificus; assembly: GCF_023159225.1. Taxonomy (NCBI): domain Eukaryota; kingdom Metazoa; phylum Chordata; class Mammalia; order Rodentia; family Heteromyidae; genus Perognathus; species Perognathus longimembris. Next base: position 11,597,056 of record NC_063185.1, read on the forward strand.
TGACGGAGAAATACTTCTAGGAGAAAGGAAAACACCTGAAGGTACTATATGTGCAAATACATTCCACTTAAGACCTATAGTCACTACACATCAGAAAATGTACACAGGAGAGTATTCTCATACAGGTAGTGAATGTGAGATATCTTTTGGTAAGGAAATACACCTTAAAAAACCTAAGAGCAAATGTCTGGAGAAGTCTGATAAATATATACAATGTGCAAAATCTCTCTCTCAGAAGTCAGACCTGACTTTCCAACTTCAAACTCCCACAGAAGAGAAACCCTATCAATATGAGGAGTGTAGAAAATTTTCCACTGTGATGCAAGCTCTTGGCAGGCATCAGAGGACTCACATGGGAGAGAAATGTTATGAGTGCAATCAATGTGGGAAGTCTTTCAGACTGAGGTCATTTGTCACTTTACATCAGAGAATGCACACAGTAGAAAAATCTTACGAATGTGACAAATGTGGAAAGTCTTTCAGTCAGAATTCATACCTCATTTTGCATCAGGGAACACACACAGGAGAGAAACCGTATGAATGTAAAAATTCTGGAGACTCTTTATACTGCAAGGCACAACTTGCCATACATCAGAGAACACACACAGGAGAGAAACCTTATAACAGGCTTGGAAAGTCTTTCACCAAGAAGACAGATCGTCAGAAAAGACACACAGGAGAGAAATGTTATGAATGTAACATATGTGAAAAGTCTTTCAGACATAAGTCATGCCTCGCTCTGCATCAGATAAAACACACAGTAGAGAAACCTTACGAATGTGACAAATGCGGAAAGTCTTTCAAATATAAGTCATCCCTCTCTTTGCATAACAGAACACACACTGGAGAGAAACTTTATGAATGTAACTGGTGTGGAAAGTCTTTCACCAAGAATACAAATCTCATTGTGCATCAGAGAACACACACAGGAGAGAAACCTTATGAGTGTAACAGATGTGGAGTGTCTTTCACCCAGAAGTCACACCTTACTCTTCATCAGAGACTGCACACAGGAGAGAAACCTTATAAGTGTAACAAATGTGGAAAGTCTTTCACCCGGAAAGAATTCCTTCAGCTTCATCAGAGAACACACACAGGAGAGAAACCTTATGAATGTAACAAATGTGGAAGGTTATTCAGACAGAAGTCAGAACTTCCTTTGCACCAGAGAACACACACAGGAGAAAAACCGTATAAATGCAACATATGTGAGAAGCTTTTCAGATATAAGGTATCGCTCACTGTGCATCAGAGAATACACACAGGAGAGAAACCTTACGAATGCAACAAATGTGGAAAGGCCTTCACGCAGAGATCATACCTCGGCAGGCATAACAGGATTCACACAGGTGAAAAACCTTATGAATGTGACAAATGTGGGAAGTTCTTCACCCAGAGTTCACAACTCAGCTCACATAAGAGAATTCACGCACGTGAGAAATTTTAGGAACATAAATGTGGAAGAACCCACATGGAAGAACCCACACAGAATGGAAGCATGAATGTAGCAAACATGCAGTCTTACCCAGAAATCACAGCTCATACTTCATCCTTGAACACCCGTAGGAGAGAAATGTGGAAAGTTTTGCAAGAAATCATACTTGGGTTTGCATTGAAAAGCATATACCTGACAGACACCATATGAATGTAACAAATGTGGTAAGTCCTTCACCAAGAAAGCATGGCTGAGTGTTTATAGCCCCCACACAGGAGAGAAACCTTAATGAATATAGCAAACATAGAAGATCTTTCACCTGGAAGGCATACTTCAGTATTCAAAGAACTGACACACATGGAAAAGAAAACTAGTGTAACCTATGTGCAATGACTTTTAATTAGAAGCTCATTCTCAGTCCACTTACACAAGAGAAACTGAGTGTAATGTAGAAAAACATATAGCCTGAAGTTACGTTTCTACCAGCATCAGAGACCAAGACACGGAACAGAATCTCTTAATGTGTATATCAGCAAGCATTAGAGGACTCACCCAGGAAAAAAACCAATAGGAAAGTCTTTGTCAGAAACCTCTATAAATTATAGAGAAATTCTTCATGACAGAGGTAAACTAGGTATAATGGGAAACCATTCTTTACTCTTGGACACTCACTGACCCAACGTTTCTCTTGTGTTGAGTGGGAATGATGTACCTGAGTATTATCCAAAGGATTTGGACATAAGTGGTGGGCATTAATTACTTTTGTGCTTGACAAGTAATGAAGAGAGTTGTCTTTTATACTAAGGAATCGTTTCTCAAAGAAATTTGATAAACTAATCAACAGTAAGAGCTCCAGCCAATCATGGGTGACTCAAGCCTGTCTTCCTAGCTACTCAGCAGGCTGAGATCTGAGGGTCACAGTTCAAAGCCAACCAGGGCAGGAATGTCTGTGAGACTTTTCTCTCCAATTAACCACCAGAAAACAAAGTGGCGCTGTAGCTCTGGTGGTAGAGCACTAGCCTGGAGCTGAAGAGCTCAGGGACAGTGCCCAGGCCAAGAGTTCTGTCCCTTTTTAAGACTGGAGTCCTATCATCTCCAATGTGGTTTGGGGAGTGATAAATTAGAAAAAGCCATCATGATTTGAGCCAAAGAACATTGATTTCTCCACAGCTCCCATAAAGTCTCCTACTCACTGTATGTGTGGTCAGTGCATAGTAACATGATGGAAGATACCACTACATGTTTAGTATAAAGTGCACAGTAGTTTTGTCCCCAAGCTGGTGTATGAAACATTGAGAACACAGGACACATATTTGGGGACATATTTTCTTTGTGTGTTGATACAAGTTCTGCAGTTTGAACTTCGAGCCTAGGCACTGTCCTTAAGCATCTTTTCAAGGCTGCTCTACCACTTAAACCACAATTCCACATCTGGTTTCTTTGGCAGATAAAGACAAGTCTTAAGCATTTGGTTTTATATGAGTAACCCCAAAATGACTTTGTTGCTTCCTATATATTAATCACTGGTATGAATCACATGTGATTCATTCACTCATAGCCCATTCTGTTCTGTTCAGTGCCTTAAAATAAAACACCATGTGCATGATGTGAAAAGCCTGTGTTTTCTCACTCTTCTAGGGTTGAAAGTTTGAAGTTCTCAGAAGAATGAATATATTTATCACCACCACTGTCCCTTTCTCCAGCTCCCTGAAGGTGGTTTGGATTATAATGTCTGGGTTCACTACAGCCCTCAAACCTCACAAAGTTAGTAGTCATAGCTCTCATCTTTTGTAGTCAGAGGCCAAATGTGAAGTGAGTGTAATTTCTATCATCTATTGTCATGATTTCTTGAGGAAATAAATAGCAGTGAGGAAATTGTCTAGCATCTTCTGGTGCTTTTCCAGTGTAAGACTCTGCCACCAGAGCAGGAAGTGTGCAAGTTTTTCTTTTGCTTTAAGAAGAAGACACTCTATGGACTTATCTTGATGTGACTCACTTCCATCCATCATTCCCCATGCATACCTATCTCTTTTCTCTTCCTAATGAATTTCCTTCTCCTGCAATCCTGAACCTTCCTAGGTTTCACTTACACAGAAGAGCGGATGAAAAATGAAGAATATAATGCCTCATTTTGTAATTACTGAAGTTTCTTTATGCCCCAGGGTAACTGCCATTGACTTGGGTTCACTTTGTTCTCTTGGGGGAATTACATTCACCACAGGTAGCATGAGTTTTCTCAGGTGTGAGATGAGGCTAGTGACTGGGGAGACATTAGATCATCACAATTCCCTACCTGTCCTTGGGGTTACACCTGGTCCCAGAAGATGGGGTTTGGCTCAAGAGTGGAAGAAATGGAGAACACATGTGTCACCATTCCCTCCCAAGGGGCCCTCAAAATGGCCAGGTGCCCATTAGGAGTCGTCTATCTCATTGCACCTGGGTACTGTCCTTTCAATCAGAAAATGTGGAAGCAAAAGGGATGCTCTAAGCAGCGCACTAACGGCTCACACTTGTCATCCTACCTACTTGGGAGCCTGAGATCTGAGGGTTATGGTTCTAAACCAGCCTGGGTTGAAAAGTACCCATGAGATTCTTACCTCTAGTTAACCACCAGAAAATGAAGTGGAGCTGTAGCTCCAAGTGGTAGAGCCCTAGCCTTGAGTGAAAAAGCTCAGGGACAGCACCCAGGCCCTGGGTTCAATCCCCACAATTGATCCCCCCCAAATGAACAGGAAGTGATGCTCTGAGGCCCGAAAATACAGAGGGAAAAAATGGACTTGTTACTCAATTTTCTGACAGAGCTGAGGAAACTCCATGTTGCCCTGCATCACAGAGCTAAGCCTGCTCCACTAGACTCATCCCATCGCGGGCAAAACATCGCAAGCTATGTCGATCCAAATGCTGTCATGTTTGCCAGAGGCAGAGGAGGCAGGAAGAGGAAAGCGTGCCGAGAACATGGTTGTGTAGACAGAAGCATTGACACAGAATGCTGAATACCTCTAATCATCTGGCAGTTATTACTATGTCACTAATTATGAAGGGAGTACACACTTCTTGTTTTCATTCCATTCTACCTGCTTTGGTCTTCCAAAGCAGATGCAAACCATATACTTCCTAGGAACCTTTACCGTTGGTGTCATCTGAGAAAGGAAGGATAAAGGGACAGGCCAAATTATCCATTTGACTCCTATTGTCCTGGAATCAAGGCTGTGCCTTATCTTAGTCTGAACAGATGTAGGCACTTTATGAATTGGCCTTCATAATATTAACTTCTCTCTCAATTCCCTACTCAAAACTTTCTCTTTCCTAATTTCTAATCATCTTATTTTCCTTGTTTTTTAGTTTTTTTTTGTGGGGGGGTGCCAATCTTGAGACTTGAACTTAGTGCCTGGGTGCTGTCCCTTAGCTTTTTGCTCAAGGCTAGCATTCTATCACTAGTGCCTCAGATCCACTGTGAACTCTTTTGGTAGTTGGGAGGAGATGAGTCTCACAAACGTTCATGCCTACACTGGTTTCAAACTGTGGTCCTTAGATCTCAGCCTCCTGAGTAGCCAGGATTATAGGTCTGGGCCACAGGCATCTGGCTGGTTGGCTTATTCTTTTATTTTTATTTTTTCTGGTTCTGGGGCTTGAACTCGGGACCTAGGCTCTGTCCCTGAACCTCTCTGGGCTCAAGGCTAGTGCTCTACCACTTGAACCACTAACCCACTTCTGGCCTTTTCTGTTTATGTGGTACCAAGGAATCAAACCCAGGACTTCCTTCATGCTAGGTAAGCACCGTACCCCTAAGCCACATTCCAAGCCCGTATTTTTCTTTTCTTTCTGTTTCCTTTTTTTTAATCCGAGATTTTGGACATGAACTCTTTATTTTTTGTGTCAATTGTGGGGCTTGAATTTGGAGTCAGGCTGTAGTTCCTGAAACCTTTTGCCTGAGGCTAACACTCTGCCACTCAACCTCGGTGCTACATCCAGTTTTCTGGTAGTTACTTTGAGATAAGAGTCTTATGAACTTTCCTGCCCAGGCTACCTTTGAACCCTGACCTGCAGATCTCAGCCTCTACAGTGATTACAGGTGTAAGCCAACAGTGCTCAGCAGTACTTGAACTCTGTATTTTTGCCTTTTACTTTCCTTTTTTTTTTGGCCAGTCCTAGGGCTTGGACTCAGGGCCTGAGCAATGTCCCTGGCTTCTTTTTTGCTCAAGGCTAGCACTCTGCCACTTGAGCCACAGTGCCACTTCTGGCCATTTTCTGTATATGTGGTGCTGGGGAATCGAACCCAGGGCCTCATGTATATGAGGCAGGCACTCTTGCCACTTGGCCATATCCCCAGCCCCTTTTTAATAATTTTTATTTTATTTTATTTTATTTTTTGCCAGTCCTGGGCCTTGGACTCAGGGCCTGAGCACTGTCCCTGGCTTCACTCTGCCACTTGAGCCACAGCGCCACTTCTGGCCATTTTCTATATATGTGGTGCTGGGGAATTGAACCCAGGGCTTCATGTATATGAGACAAGCGCTCTTGCCACTAGGCCATATTCCCAGCCCTTTTACTTTCCTTTTTTAAATCATTTATTATAAAGATGATATACAGAGGGGTTACAGTAGGGTAAGGAGTGCATTTCTTTTGGAACAGTGTTACTTCTTCCCTCATTTTCTCTGCCCTCCCCCAGTGGACTTGATCTGACATTTTGGTTCATTGACTGATGCTCTACCAACAGTGCCACACTTCCAACCCCTAACAATTTTTTCTCTTTGTGATGCTGCACCACGATAAGGTTCTCATAGATGGAACCCAGGGTGAAAGTTGAGGAATATAATGTCTTCATTCATAATGACTCTGTTTCTTAAAGCTCTGACTATCTGGTATTGGCTTAGGTTCCTGTTGTGTTCTGTTGGGTAGAATTACAGCCAACACACCTGTAGCACAATGTAGTTTTCTTAGTCCCTGATTCATTCTCTGGAGTATGTGTACTCTAACTGTAAAGCCTCTGAATCCCTGTGGTTTCTCCTATAACATGTAATCTCTCTCCTTGATATGCACAAGTATATATTGTGAAGGAATCTACCATCAGGCTAGCAGATCATAAGAAGAGACAGGGCATTCTTACCCTTCTCACCATGCAGATCAGTCATTTGCATGTGACTTGGTCCATTTTCATTGTCATTTGCACTTCCTCCTTCATCCACGTGTAATGATGGAAAGGAGTTACTGTGAAAATGAGGCTATCCTGTGTCCTACGCACTGGTCTTTTCATTTGGTGGCATTAGAAAACAGATGGGAAACTGATTAAGTCAACAGAGCCCAAACCCAGTGCCGGTGGCTGAAGCCTGTAATCCTAGTTACTCAGGAGGCTGAGATCTGAGGATCATGGTTCAAAGCCAGCCCAGGCAGGAAAGTCCATGAGCCTCTGTTCTCCAATGAACCACCAGAAAACCAGAAGTGATGCTGTGGTTCAAAGTAGTACAGCACTGGCCTTGAGCTGGAAAGCTCAAGAACAGTGTCCAGGCACAGAGTTCAAGCCCCATGATGAAGAGAGTCCAAAGATACACAGCAAAAGTACCATTGCAAAGATATATGAGTCCTTTATGGGCGGTGCTTGACTGAAGACATTTTTGTTCTTTATTTAATTACAGTTTTTCAAGGATTTAAAAATGCTGCTGTGGATAAAGTTTATTGTGATAACTCTTATCAATGACTAAAGCCAGTTGTTTTCTTCTCTCTTTCTCTCTTTCCACTCCAGGTAGCCTCTCTACCACCTGAGTCACAATTACACTTCTAAAGGCAATTTTTAATGTTGTCCACAATCAGATCCCAGTTGGAAACTTTCTGTCCCTTCACAGTCCCTTAAATGAATATGATTTATCGTGCACGTTTACAGGATCATACTGTAATAGGTTTGACCATGTAAAAGAGCAATATTTGTATGTCACATAAAAACAAGCACACCTGTACCTCAGCTTTCAGTTGATCCTCCTCGCTGGTCCTGGCTTGAGGAACAGAATCCTGTATAGTCTCAGAGGCAGCTAGGAAGGCGCAGATTAATGGTCAGTACAATGACAGTGTTGCTTGGGATTATTCAGGATCGGTTCATTGGTATGGACATAAGACAGGAATATGAGGGAAGGAGAGAATAAATGAAAACCTTCACTTTTCCATCTAAATGAATCCTATTCCTTGAGGTAATATTTAAATGGTGTGTGAACACTAAGATTCATGCTGTGACCATATGCTCAATAAAGACCAGATCTATCTCCTCTTTCCTTTCAGAAACTGAACTCCATTTCCATTATTTTGTTGATCACCTCCAAGATCGGTTTTTCTTTCCCCTCCCCCAAATAGTCTCTCATACATTACTCCCACCATATACTCTTTACAAGATGAAAAATGACCATTATTCTTATATTGAGTTTTATTTGAGTCTAATTATTCTCTGCCGATTTCCCAATCATTTTTAAAGAATAATTTCTAACTATATAACACTACTGAAATGCTACCATTTGCAAATATTCACTACCAACATGTGATTTGGTTCTTTCCTGATTTGAGCTTCAAGACACAATATAAGGAGTGTTAGTAGAGCCTGGGACCCCAACTCATAATAAACTCCAAGAATGGACATTTCTTCTTGGAGGTTGGCATGGGGAAGGAATAGACACTCCCTAACAAATCTGTCCTGGAGACTGAACCCACCAGCAATGGGCCCTGGGATTGTAATCAAGTAGTACTTTGGGTTACTTGTTATCTGATCATACCTAGCATTCTGTGTTCTGTTGAATCTGAGTGTTTCCAAGGCAAACACCATCAAATAACCTCACCATGAGTAACGGCACATGTTCTTCTGCACTGTTCTATTCCATGCCTCTCCACACACAAACCTGGGAGATAATCCTGACACCGTCTGTAAATGTGATGGTGATAACTGGAAAAGTCTGCTCCTATGTGTTCTATGGGGGATGTGACCACTGCAACCTACTCAAATGACAGACAGCACTCTGTAAGCTATAGCCAAAGCTTAGGCTTCGGAGCTGGAATACCCTGACATGTAGCTCATAGGATCCATGCTAGGCTCACTCCTGGCTTCAAAATACTATTGTTCATTATCAGTATCAAACTATGGACCGTGTTTCTCTGCATCATAATCATATTAGGAGTGGTAATACTACTTAACCATTCATTATAGGTTGGGAGGAGAGTATTAATGATGGTCAGTGTATCTTGAGACTGGATCATTTTTCAAAGGTATGGTCTCACAAAGATAAAAGTTAATTTGGGCACACTACCATAGGAATGATTTAAGCCATTACTCAGGCCCTGTGTTGTTATATATTCTAAATGTAACCCAGGCTTCTGAATCCCTGGGTTTTTCTCCTACACCACATGATCTCTCTCCTTGATAGGCACAAGCAGATACTGTATAGAAATCTGGGGTCACCGCTGGCTGTCCACGAGAGGAGACAGGCCACTTTCCCCCAGATCGATCACGTGCATGCGACTAGGCCCATTGTCATAGACATTTCCACATCTTCCTGCATCCCCCTGCCATAACAGAAAAGGAACTGCTGTAAGCACCAGGCTGTCTCGTGTCCCATGCCACAGGTTCATTGGTGAATGACGGCTGGTAGCCACAGACATGAGTTCCTTGAGCAAACCCTTCAGAACCCGCCACCCCTGCCTGCAGACCCGAGGCTTTGTAGTTGGGTTAGAAGGCATAGTTAGTCTCTTAGCCTTTGAAGCTAGCACCAAAGCTCAGATAGGTTCATTTGCAAGCCATTACATCTTCATGTAAATTGCCCTGGCTGGAAAATCCTTGTCACTAGCTCACACTTTCTACTTGCCTGTACTTGTGCAAATGGCTGTGTAAATAAATGTGCTGACCTTTAGCCTCAAAGACTTTTGGATGCCAACAGCCCACGGGGCCCCAGCTTTCTCTATTATGTGTATGTGTATATTTTCTCAATCTCTTAGAGTCTTCCCTCAGAGACAGCTTGATTCAGCTGTTCCATGGCAGTTGACATTAGAAAGCAGAGAAACTAGAGCTGGGAATTATGGCCTAATGGTAGAGTGCTCGCCTTGTATACATGAAGCCCTGGATTTGATTCCTCAGCAACACATGTATAGAAGAAAGCTGGAAGTGGCACTGTGGCTCAAGTGGTAGAGAGCTAGCTTTGAGAAAAAAGAAGCCAGGGACAGTGCTCAGGCCCTGAGTCCATGCCCCAGGGCTGGCAACAAAAACAAAACAAATGAAAGAAAGAAGAGAAACTGATCAAGCCCAAGTTAACAGTAAAATAATGGTTATAAAATTCTTGCTGCCAAGAAACACATGATTTTTCCCAGTCTAGAATGAAAGATTATTCTATCTATAGAATTTAATTTTTTGATCCTTTTTTTATCTTTAAGCAGTTGCACAACCGAATTTTTATTAAGGAGGAATAAAAAGCAATTCTGGATATGCTCATTGGGATACCCTTTGTAATCTATTGACACCAATCTTTTTATCATGGTCAGTTCTCAGTTCTCACCTGGAAAATAAATCTGGCTACATATTACTATAAACTAAGGAAACCAAAGTTTATGAATCATATACAAGTCTATGTGATCGTAATGTAATTCATTGGGAAAATAAATCCCTCCCCCCCAACAAAAACAAAAACAATGCTTGTATTTCACACCAAGACAGGAAAACTTACTTCTGCTTTTGATTGGTCCTCCTCATTTATCCTGTGATGAGGCAGAGAATTGAGCGAGGTACCAGAAGCAACTAGGAAGAGAATAGATGGACTGTCAGTAAAATGACACTGCTGCTTAGGATTATTCAGGATCATTAGTTGGGTTTGACATGAATACAGAGGAAAGAGGGGATCAGGAAGGAAATGAGAAGCCTGAGAAGCTTTAGCAGAGAAATTTCTCTGTTACATAAAAATCTCATCAGTTGGCAACTGTGAACACATTTATGAACACCAAAGCTTGTGTTCTGCTTCAATGACCGGACCCAACTCCTGCCCTTTTCATTAAGAAACTGAATTATATTTCCACTATCTCATTGGACACTTCCAAGATCTTTTTCTGTCTCAAAATGCCCATCTATCTCACTCTTTCTTTACTGGATTTTTTTTTTTTTTTTGCCAGTCCTGGGCCTTGGACTCAGGGCCTGAGCACTGTCCCTGGCTTCTCTTTGCTCAAGGCTAGCATTCTGCCACTTGAGTCACAGCGCCACTTCTGGCCATTTTCTGTATATGTGATGCTGGGGAATCGAACCCAGGGCTTCAAGTATACGAGGCAAGCGCTCTTGCCACTAGGCCATATCCCCAGCCCTTTACTGGATTCTTACTTGCTTAAAAGCCATCACTTGTGTAACACTGGATTCTATGCTGGATATGCTTTCTAATTTACAAATTCCCCCCTTTAAAGGCTAATTTGTATCTACAGAAGGCCCGAAAACACTGCAAATAATTCCTATTACCACAGGATTGTTTTGTTTCCTGAATGATTTTTTTTTTTGGCCAGTCCTGGGGCTTGGACTCAGGGCCTGAGCACTGTCCCTGGCTTCTTTTTGCTCAAGGCTAGCACTCTACCACTTGAGCCACAGCACCCACTTCCAGCTTTTTCTATGTATGTGGTGCTGAGAATTGACACATGGATGTTTCCAAAGATGGTACCCAGACTAAACCTTGTGCTGTCACTCTACCTAGAGTTGGTGTGTGAACGCATCAGATCACAATAAATACAATGAAATAACACTGTCATTACTAAACACTAGGAGCAAGTTCTAACAAAGGGTCACCAGCACTGGCACATGGTCATCTGCCCTGTTCTCCACACATCTTATTGCTCTTATATCAGAAAGGTGATCCCAATCCTATGGCTTATGAATTTCACATTAACCGCAAGAAAGTCTGCTGCTGAGTGTCAGGTATAGTATGTGAAGACTGTGGAACTTCAAATGACAGATAGCACTCAGTCACCTTTTTTTTTTTTTTTTTTTTTTGGCCAGTCCTGGGGGCTTGGACTCAGGGCCTGAGCACTGTCCCTGGCTTCCTTTTGCTCAAGGCTAGCACTCTGCCACTTGAGCCACAGCGCCACTTCTGGCCATTTTCTGTATATGTGGTGCTGGGGAATCAAACCTAGGGCCTCATGTATACGAGGCAAGCACCCTTGCCACTAGGCCATATCCCCAGCCCCATCCAACTTTTAATAATGACCGTGTAGGTTTAGAAGCAGGAACTTCGTAACATGGGGACTAGGGATACCAGGACAGAAGGATGGATGCAAATCTATATATAGCTCAGACGACCAACAATGTGCTCTTGGATGGCTTCAAATATTCCTTATCCATTTACAGTAGGAAACACCTTGAGAATTTTTTTTCTGTCTCCTAACTAAGTAGAGTGTGGATATTAATCTTCAACTGTGCTGAGGAAAGTGTGAATTAATTATGTACATGTGTCTTACAGAAACCTCTCAGCCCTCAGGATCACAAATTGCACACCACCACAATGACATAGCTGCTTCCATGAAAAGAATGAGTTTTCCGGGCACCAGTGGCTCACACCTGTAACCCTAGCTACTCAGGAGGCTGAGATCTGAGATCATGGTTCAAAGACAGCCTGGGAAGAAAAGTTCATGAGACTCTGATCTCCAATTAACCACCAGAAAACTGGAAGTGGTGCTGTGGCTCAAGAAGTAGAGCGCTAGCCTTGAACTGAGGAGCTTAGGGCTTAGGGACAGGGCCCAGGACTAGAGGTCAAGCCCCAGGACCCATAACAACAACAACAAAAAAGAATGAAATTGTCAAACATTTCAAACATTGTGAAACGTTGTTTCACTATTCCTGCTCAACATACTCTTATTCCTCTTTATCTCCACAAAACTGGAATCAATGTGGATTTCTGGACAAAAACAGGCAAGAAAGCCCAACCTTTCTCAGCACTTAAGTTGTTTTCTGAGCCTGTGAGTTGAGAATACAATTTTCATGGGCTGTGGAGTCCACCTGCAGTAAGGGAAGGCAAGACATTATGAAGAACTGCTCATGTCCAATCCTGTATGTTCAGGTCAGTTGTTCACTATGGTGACATTAGAAAAATAAAGTGGATGAACTTGTGTTTCATCACTGACCTGGAAAAGAAAAATTACCAGGTAATATAACTCTGAGGCTAAAGGACTGGATCTGGCTTGTGCATAAGTACAAGGTAATATAGAGAAAACTATTCACTAAAAATACCTATTAGAGTTGCTGACGTTGTTTTCTAGAAAGTAGAAGTACTTAGAAAATATCAGGTCTTGAGTTCAAACCCATATTATGTCAAAAAGAAAAACAAATAAAAAATACCATGAATACAAAACTGCCTAGGAATCATAGTTTGAGAGAATAACACATACTCAACTTTAGGTGGTGTTTTCAGGAAGTACATATGTTTAGTATTAAATTCTCTCAAGTCTGTGTCATGAAGTACATTGAAATCATTAAGAGTGACAAAAGTGCTCGTGTTCCTAGCAATTGCTAACTGATGTTGTCATATTTCAGCACCATCTAGAAACAGACATCAGAATTGTGGAATTGTTCGCTCTTGGCATTCTCCCACAATAGAAGTTGCAGAAGACTTCCATATTAGACAAAAAGATTAAGCTTTTATTAATGCACATAGTAAGTTTCATGCCTGAAATTCATTGGAAAAAAATAAAATAAGTAAGGTTAGTTCTTCAGACAAAATGGAACAAGTTTACCTCATCTTCTTCATCCGAGTAATCACAAGGCACTACTTCCATGATGACCTTTGTAGAAGCTAGGAAGGAAGAGTGTGACTCTCAGTCCACAGGCTTCATGGCAGAAAAATTCAGAGATCTTCTTCTGTATGAACATGGAGCTTGTGGGGGTGGAGGTAGATGACTCAATTGCTGCCAGGTGCTCCTTAGTAAATTAATTAACTATCTATTTTTTGCAATTGCTGGAGCTTGAACTCAAGGCCTGGGCACTGCCCCTGAGCTTCTTTTGCTCAAGGCTAGCACTCTACCATTTGAGCCACAGTGCCACTTCCGGCCTTTTCTGTTTATGTGGTGCTGAGGAATGAAACCCAGGGCTTCATGCATGCAAAGCAAGAACTCTACTGCTAAGCCATATTCCCAACCCCCCACGAGACTCTTATCTACAGTTAATCAACAGAAAACTGGAAATGGTGCTGTGACTCAAAGTGGTAGAGCGCTAGATTTGAGTGAAAAAGCTCAGGGACATCACCCAGGCCCTGAGTTCAAGCCCCACAACTGACAAAAAACAAAACAAAACACAGGAATACATCTTTGTGAGTTCTTAAGAGACGATGAGAAAAAAATAATCAAGACTAGATTAGAATTAAACAGCTATGTTATATGCCAAATAGGTTGCTTAAAATACATGATAAATTGAAAACCTAAGGCCAGAACCTCTATAGTGGATAATATGGCATCATCGCAGAGATCAGTTAACCATTTAAGATTCACTGGAAAAGTATATCCACCCATCCTGTAGTATCTGTGTTCCTTTATGAACTGGATGTGACAGACTGAGAAGGAGATATTGCCATGTGATTCAGAAATAATGGAAGGGGCCTGGGAAGGTGGCCTAGTGGTAGAGTGCTTGCCTAGCACGCATAAAGCCCTGGGTTCAATTCCTCAGTACCACCAGAAATGGTGCTGTGGCTCAAGTGGCAGAGTGCTAGCCTTGAGCAAGAAAGAAGCCAGTGACAGTGCTCAGGCCCTGAGTTCAAGTCCCACAACTGACAAAAAGTAAAAGAAAAGAAACAGAAGAAATAAAAAACAGAAGAAGACACCAGAATATAGTAAACCCTCATGTCAGCGAGTGGGTGAATTACTACCATGAACATGGCCATCCTGCCAAAAGCCCATCAAAGTGGTATTCTTCACAGAAGTAAAAGTTAAATTCTGTGAATTTACATATCCTCAGAACATGCAATGAGAGGCAAATTACATGCCAGACAAAATAGGTGAAATAAATTCATTTCATTAAAAAATATAAAAATGAATTTTATAATTTGAACTGACCCAACTGGAATCAAAATATTCAAGAACATAGGCCATCATGAAATAAAAATACCACCAGGTAAAATATCTACGAAAAATCATTACTAGAGGAATGCTTCCACCTAAATGACATTTTTAGGCAAAAAGGACATCATCTCTTTCCTTCCAAACTGAAAAGTGAAACATAGCAGAAGGAAAACTCAAGTGGAAAAGTCTACAAAACTTTTCCAATCTCCAATTAACCACCAAAAGAGCTGGAAGTAGTGCTATGGCTCAAGTAGTAGAGCACCAGCCTTGAGCAAAAAAGCTAAGGGACCAGCACCCAGGCCCTGAATTCATGCCCCAATACCAGCATGAAAGAGAAAGAAAGAAAAGAAAGACAAAAGAAAAAGCAAGCTAGCTGAGATCATAATCTAATATTTTCATTAGCTATGAAATTAGCAGTGGTGCGCTCTTCTTTTATACTTGCAATTTTCCTAAAACTCTCCGTTGTTATCAGAAACAAACTAAATCCAGGTTGTTCCCTATACCTATTGGTACTTGGTGATGACTTTGAAACTTCAAAAGTCATCTTCAGATCATACTGATGTTATGAGAAATCCATTGTGAAGCCCACCTGCTAAAGCTTCTTGCTTCCCTCATGTGATTGTGGTGACATTCTGTCTCAGACAACTGTACTTTCTTATGACATGGGGAAAATAGAAACTACTTGAATGATGGATTGCCTGTCCTGCTGCTCTACAGAGATACAATCTTTGTAAAGAACACAAATAGCAGTTGTCATACTAAGATGTGATAATCTTTCCCTGTCCATGTACTTATCGAAGGGAGATAGTAAACAAATTACTATATTGGGAAATTTTTATTTATAAGATCTAGTGTAAAATAAGTACTTGCAACTTTTTAGATCTGTATGTTGCCTGTTTAATTAATATATTTCTCTATGATATTACTTAAAGTTTAAAAAAGTTTTCTATCCACTGCCTAGTTTCAATTGGATAACATTTTATCTACTTTTTTCCCCGTTATGTGATGCTAGCTGGAATTTAAGAAATGACATTGACCTTATTCAAATAAAGAAATATTTTAGTAAATTTGCTTTTTTTCTCCATTAAAAAGAAGTTAAATTCTAAAATTAACATGGAACTATAAAAGATACCAAAGATCAGAAGCATAACTGAGCCAGACACTGCTGGCTCATGCCTGTAATCCTAGCTACTCTGGAGGCTGAAATCTGAAGATAATGGTTCTAGGCCAGCTTGGATGCTTATCTCCAATTACTGGCCAAAAGCCAGAAGTGAAGCTGTGGAACAAAGTGGTACATCACTTGCTTTGAGCACTATTTTTCAGGGAAAGTGCTAAAGCACAGAGTTCAAGCCCCAGGACTAGCATTAAAAAATGCTTTTCCTAAGCATAAACAATATTGGAGATATCAAAATACCATATTTATGATTGGATGTATAGCTAAAGTGGAAGTGCATCAGACTAGTAATCACAGCGCCACGAATTCAATATACATTTTTTTTTTGCCAGTCCTGGGGCTTGAACTCAGGGCTGAGCACTATCACTGGCTTCTTTTTGCTCAAGGACAGCACTCTGCCACTTGAGCTACAGTGCCACTTCTGGCCTTTTCTGTATATGTGGTGCTGGGGAATTGAACCCAGGGCCTCATGTATACAAGGCAAGCACTCTTGCCACTAGGCTGTATTCCCAGCTCCTAGTTCAATCTCTAGTACCACAAAAATAGTGGATTTTAAGTTATACTACAGAGCTATTGTTTTTTGTGTTTTTGTTTTTTTGTTTTGGCCAGTCCTGGGGCTTGGACTCAGGGCCTGAGCAATGTCCCTGGCTTCCTTTTGCTCAAGGCTAGCACTCTGCCACTTGAGCCACAGCGCCCCTTCTGGCCATTTTCTGTATATGTGGTGCTGGGGAATTGAACTCAGGGCCTCATGTATACGAGGCAAGCACTCCTGCCACTAGGCCATATCCCCAGCCCAACTACTGTAAAAAAATAAAATAAAAAGTAGAATTTTACCAGCAAGAGCACAGACACAAAGACTTATGAAACAAAATAGTAGTCCCAGGAATTCAACCACATAGATACAGCCATTTCTTTTTTGGAAAAGGAGAAAAACGTACCATCTTCAATGAATAGCATAGGGAAAACTATCAATTTGTAGGAGACTGCAATGATTTCAAAATGGATCAAAGATCTGAATGTAGAATGTCAACTAGTGGAACCTCTACAGCAAAATGCAGAGAAAACTAGAACATGTACACACAAGACAATATTTTCTGGACACAGTAAAATATAGAAAAAACTCTAGAACACATACATATAAATTATTTTCTGCCTAGAAAATTTAAAAACAAGTATTGACAAGTAACATCCAATTAAAAAGTTTCTGCACAGAAGACAAACAATTGTCATTTAGAGAAAATCATTTTTAATGTACAGCATTTTATGTTGTAAATGTATCTTCACTTAGGCGATTGTATAAATTAAAATTTGCACACATAAAATATAGAAGAGCATAGCCTGACACTGTTATCTTTTTTAAAAAACTTTATTTCAATGTAACTATGCTTAAAGAAATACACTGGTATCGGTTAATAGAATGCAATTTAAGCTTAACTTACCCTACACAATTTCAACCAAAAATATTGGTACATGGTTTACAATTTTTTAATCTACTACAAATGTATAAAAAGATCCTCTGTCAAATGCTGCTAATGAAAGCAGCATGAACCTTGAGAAATATACCTTTGGTTTGCCTCAGAAAAATAACAAGTATTGCACCATAAAAGTTTATAAAGTTGATGCAACAAAACATTGTTGTAATGTTACAATGCCAATTTACCAAGTTCAGTAACTAGTGGATGTGGGACCGGGAGCCTATGTACACATATGAAACTGTAAGAGCTATCTGATTCAGTTAATATTGCAGGTATATCATAAATTTACACAAAACAAATTCAGATCATTTCTTAAATCTGAATTAACACTATCAGCTAGCTCACTTCATCTTCTGAGGTGAACAAGGACACTACACACAACAGCTGTTAGTTTTTCTGACTTATGCACCAAAGAAAACTAAGTTTCTTCCTTAGCTATCAGTCCAGAAGTAATAGCATACTGAAGGCAAGGTATTCCTTCCACTGTCAACATTCAATGGGGTGATGGTAGTTGAGGTCAACTTGGGGTTTAATTTGTATCAGCACTCATATGGAAAACAGCTCCCAAAGTTAATGACCACATAACTTTAGAAATCACTCTAAAACAGTAAAACAGTCCATCTTGGAAGACATCCAGCCATACTTACAGGAAGCCTTATCAGACAACTTAGTCCCTTAGGAATTACACCTCAATTAAAAATAAAAAGTAGCCCCCAAATAAGAAGCAGCTCTGAAAAAAAATACATAACTTAAAATATCTTGGAAAACGTGAATATAGTTCAAAAATAATTAAGAGATACATTTTCATAAGACTATACCTAGGATTAAGTTTGTAATCTAGTCTAGCATTTCAAGTTTATCACTAGTTACTATTTATCAATATACAAAATAACATGCTCTTGTTCCCTTCCTTTATCAAAAGGGAAAAATTCTAGCTTCATGTCTAGGAATAAGGGGAGACTAACAAGATTCAAACAGTTTCATGCAAGTATCACATTTTCAAATGGTAAAACTCTCAAGTGGACTACAAGTTCTGATTACTAATATACTTTTTATTGAAACAACTTTTCATCAGTAAAAATACTTGGCATTAAGGTCCAGGACCACATTTTCTGAAAGCCCTCAATTCCCAATTCATTTCCAGAAATGGTGTTTTTACAGTTCAATTTAATAAGAGGTTTAAATTTCTTTTTTTTCTTTTCACTTCTCTAGTCTTAAAGGTTTGATTAAAAATCAGTTCAATTTCCCAGAAGGCATTTTTTTTCCTTTGCAGTATGAAAGAATCCACAATGACTCCTTCCTCAAACAGACTCCCAGTCTCTAACCTGTGCTTAATGATGACAATTTTTCAAAAATGTGAAGGGGTGTTATCTTTTTTTTTTTTTGCAACATAATACACTCTATCCTAGTAATCACTGAATGGACACATGACTGAATTTCCCCAGTACCTTTATTTGGCTCTAGCTCAGGGTCTCCACTATTGGGTGGCCAGAGACAAATTCTTCTGCCATAATAGACTGGATTACTCGACGACGATCTCGATCTCACAGGTGGTGATTCCTCAGGACAGCAACAACAACCTGTCAAATGTATTACAGTAGATTCAGGGGTGGACATCTTGCTTGGATAGAGGTTTGGTGGTTAACAAGTAATGATTTATTCCCATTAAAACATAGGGGTTTTTCCCCTAATATTTGTGCATATGCTGGAGTATAGTGATATTTGAGAACATGTCCATGTGTATAGTGTGTATAGTGTGCATAGTGTGTAGAGTTTGTAACATGTGTATAGTATGCCTTTGGTAGTATATCTTATACTTTAAAATATCTGCCTTGGGGCTGGGAATATGGCCTAGTGGTAGAGTGCTCACCTCATATACATGGAGCCCTGGGTTCGATTCCTCAGCACCACACATATAGAAAACAGCCAGAAGTGGTGCTGTGGCTCAAGTGGCAGAGTGCTAGCCTGGAGCAAAAAGAAGCCAGGGACAGTGCTCAGGTCCTGAGTTCAAGCCCCAGGACTGGCCAAAGAAAAAAAATCATTAGAGAAATTGATATTGGGGAGGATGAAAACACACTAGGACAATGTGGTAAGTAAATTGGAACTAGACCATTCAAAGGGCAGCATTGAGAAAGTCAACATGTACATACTTTTGCAGCAACTGTTCAAGTTTCCCATCTCGCAGCAGTGTAGGTATCACTCTGAGAGCACCTCAACTGCCTCTGCTACGATGCTCAATGTGGAGTGACAGTTAGGTTGGAAGGCATCCCCACATCCCCAGGGTGACAGGCCCCCATAGAATGCTCACCATCAGCCTGACACATGGCCATAGGATAGTACAGGTTTTGATTCAAAATTGAATTTATCAGATACATAGATTACCATACTGGGAATATGAAATTGTTGTCTAAAAAGTGAAATATATAATCTACACAATGAAAATGTGTTCAGCTGTGCCATTAAGAGTCGATGTTGCTCCTCAGCGGCGACGACACGCCAGAAAGGCCTGGAGACTGCGGAGTTAGGGGGGGCGGGAGAGAAGCGCGACGGGGACACGCCCCTTGGTAGGGGCGCTGGCGATTGGCTGGCCCCGCTGTCACTCAGGCTTCCGTGGGCGGGGCGAGGCAGGGCAGGGGCGTGGCGGAGGGACCCGCGATTCGCGCGTTCCCGCTGGCGGGGAGAGTCACCGGCGGGGTGCACGCGTGGGCTGGGCGCGCGCAGGCGGCACGCGGGGAAAGTCCTCCGTGTGTGTGTGTGTGTGTCATCCGTGCCGGGGCAACTGCGGCTCCCCACCCTCCCCCCCTCGCCCCGGGTCCTCTCCAGCCCGCCCGCCCGCCCGCGCGCGCAGAGTGAGCGCTGGCCCCTCGCAAGAACGCCAGAGGCCGTGGCGGCAGCAGCGGCGGCTCGGGGGCTTGGGCAGCAGCAGCAGCACGGGCAGCAGCGGTGGCAGTAGCAGCTCCGGCGCTCGGAGAGAGGGGAAGCATGGAGGACTTAAGAACGGGAGGAAAGGAGGACTTTCCGGAAGCTCCTTTTTCACGTGGTTTATGGTCATTGCATTGCTAGGAGTGTGGGCATCTGTGGCTGTCGTGTGGTTTGATCTTGTTGATTATGAGGAAGTCCTAGGAAAACTAGGAGTCTATGATGCTGATGGTGATGGAGACTTTGATGTGGATGATGCCAAGGTTCTATTAGGACTTAAAGAAAGATCTGCTTCTGAGCCAACATTCCCACCGGAGGAGGCTGAGCCACACGATGAGCCCGAGGTCCAGGCTCCCGGGGGCTCAGAACCCCAGAATATTGAAGATGAAATAAAAGAACAGATTCGGTCTCTTCTCCATGAAACGGTACACACAGAACATGAAGACCTGCAGCTAGATGCAGATGGACTAGCAGGAGAACCGCGGCCCGAGGATGAGGATGTCCTTCCAGCAGCTGATGTCACTGAGAGAGGGCAGACCCTGGAACCTGGGACATTGTATGAAGAAATTCAGGATAAGTTCTCTGTAGAGCAGACAGTTTTACAGGACCATCATCAGGATATGGAAGAGAGGATGCATAACCAGGAAATCCCAGATCTCAGTGAACCAGTCGTAGAGGATGACAGACTTTCCCCCACCGCAGACGATGTACCATACCAAGATGAATCAGCACATGAGCCTTCAGAAAGTGAAAAGATAGAAATGGCAGATAATGCTGTAGAAGATTCAAACATAGTTCCAGAAGAAGTAAGTGCCCCATCTGTGGAAGAAGACCAGCAGGAAGTAGCACCAGAAACTTAAAGCTTCAAAAAGACTGCCCCTACTACTACAGGAGGACCAGCCAAACCAAAGGCTCCAAAAGATGGCTGAGCTAGATCTTGTGAAGTAATTACAGAGCAGATCAAGATCTTTGGAATGAACACTAAAGATGCTTTGAATGAATTATAGCCCACTGGCATTTTAGTGTATTCTTTTTGGGTTTTCTTCTTCGTTTTTGTTTTTGTTTTTTTCTTTAAACAAAATTACATGTTACGATACATTCCTGCATGTCTTTTTAAAGTAGCATTAGTGGATCCATTGGACTCTTTTCTTTTTTAGTTTGTTTGAAACAGCTTTAGTCTTATTTATGTGAATTTTTCAGACAAGCATAAATACATGAATGATGTAGCAGCAGTTGTCTTGGCAGGGTTTTACTGCATTATTAACAATTACCATTCACTGTGCTGGATTGACTTGTGTACATAGTGTGCTGCAAATGGTGTAAGAGCCCTTGAGAGTGCCTTGCCTTAGCACTCTTCCAACACGTCCTAGAGTCCATGGTTAGCTGCAGTTGCCTGTATCTGCACTGGTATTTGCATCAAATTGTTCTACATTACCATCAAGGAGTCAGGGTCCTACACAGATCTGGAGATTTCTGTAGCTTTAGCTGGCTTATGAGAAATGATGTCCTATTTTGATGGCTGCTTTAAGCAGTCATTAACTAGTTTTTCAACATGAGGAGGGAAAGCTGCAACTGCAGGTTAAGACTTCGGAAGAAAATGGTCTGCCGAATGAATATCTCCTCAGGAATGCCATGGTCCTCAGCAGCAGTAGTATTCAGTATTTAAACTTAAAAAAAGGGTATGGAAAGAAGTGGCGCACAATTTAACGAGTATCTTAACAGCACTAATAGCACTAGAGATTTGGCTAAGAGCACTAGAGATTGCTCCCTGCCGTTGTTGGTACAGTGGGTGATGACAGTCCTTGGGGAGTTCAAGGTGTGTGAGCGGCACCCACAGGACCATTGCTGCTTACGGATGACCCTATTTCCTATTTGCACTGAAAAGTGTATTCAGTTTCTAATCACCCTTTACTTGAGGCCTGGAAATAGTTGCTGTGATAAGCTTATTCCTTTGTTTGAACAGAGAGCAGCTGCCACTTCGTTTTTGAAAGAGCCACACGCTCTGAAATGAAAAGCATAAGAAGCAGTTTCATGGATTGGTTGGGGGTGTGGTTATGGTGTTAACATTATTTTTAGATAAGGTGACTGTTTTCCTGCTTTTAGGGTAATATCATAGAGAGTATATGTTTCTACCATTATTGACCATCGTTGCAATGTACTGAATTCTGTGTGTTGACTTCATGTGTAATGAAACCTGAAATAAGTCATCAAAAAAAGCAATAATTTTCAAAAGCTGTGATGTGAGAGGCAGGGAGTGGTTATTTAAATTATTTTTTAAAAGCCCTCAATATTGTGAATTATAAAGCTCTACTTTGTATAAAGCCATATTTTTTTAGGGACGTAGGTGTGACATGGAACTAATGAATGACGACTTCAATAATTTTTTCTGGACTCTGTATATTTAACCATCTCTAGAACTCTGGAAAATGAGGATTCCTTTTACTGTGGTTTACTTCAAATACATTTTAATTACAGTTCTCTGAATTAATGAACATTGTCTTTACTCATAAATGCCATGTTGGGCAATATCAATGGAATTTTAAAAAATAATGTAAACGTCTGGTTTAATATTATTTGAGTGCAATAAAATACAGAAGGATTCTTTAAAAAAAAAAAAAAGAGTAGATGTTGCGCTGGGCCCTGTTGGATCAAACCTGTAATCCCAGCAACTCAGGAGCGTGAGATCTGAGGATCAGGGTTCCAAGCCAGCCAGGACAGGAAAGTCTGAGAGACTATCTCCAAGGAACCTCAAGAAAACCAGAAGTGGTGCTGTGGTTCAAGAGGTAGATCACTAGACTTGAGCTGAAGAGCTCAGGGACAGTACCCAGGTTCAGAGTTCAAGCCTGTGACTGACAAAAATAAAAAATTAAAATAAAGGGCTGGGAATATGGCCTAGTGGCAAGAGCGCTTGCCTCGTACACATGAAGCCCTGGGTCTGATTCCCCAGCACCACATACACAGAAAATGGCCAGAAGTGGCGCTGTGGCTCAAGTAGCAGAGTGCTAGCCTTGAGCAAAAAGAAGCCAGGGACAGTGCTCAGGCCCTGAGTTCAAGCCCCAGGACTGGCAAAAAAATAATAATAAATAAATTAAAATTAAAAAGAATTGTGAAAAGTAACTGCTGAGGCTTAGGGATTTGAAACTCTGAGGCCCAGGTTTGTGAATCAGGTTATCTACCAGGCTTGATTATTTTTGAGAGAGGGCCTCTCTTGTACATGAGCTGGCCTAGATCCTCCTGTTTGTCCTTGCTTCTGTTACTGAGAACACAGCATATCCCTCTGGATTGAAGCAGTTTCCAGACAGACTCTAGGGTGTGAGCCGGTCTTGAAACACAATCTCCCAAATCTACTTCCCATGTGGTTAATGTGACAGACTTGATTCACTAAACCTTGCTAGATTTGGGTTTTGACATTGGCATTCAGAAGAGTTTGGCCAGTGATTCTCCTCTTGTGGATTATCTATTTCTACATTTATTGTCAACCTTCTCTTGAGTTGATGAAAGCAGTATGGTTGTGCACCTTTGTGTTTATTCTCCAAAATAAAATCTGCAATATCGATATTAGAAAATGTTCATTTTTCTAAATGTACATCATTTTAGGACAGCTGCCATCAAAGAGGAATCAACATAAAAATTGAGCGATATTATAAATGTAAGAAATATACTTAAAAATCATTAGAGAGGACTGGGAATGTGGCTTAACGGTAGAGTGCTTGCCTAGCATGCATGAAGTCCTGGGTTCAATTCCTCAGTACCACATACACAGAAAAAGCTGGAAATGGCACTGTGACTCAAGTGGTAGAGTGCTAGTCTTGAGCAAAAAGCCAGGGTCAGTACTCAAGCCCTGAGTTCAAGCCCCAGGACTGGCCAAAGAAAAAAAATCATTAGAGAAATTGGTATTGGGGAGGATGAAAACACACTAAGACTATGTGGTAAGTAAATTGGAACTAGACCATTCAAAGGGCAGCATTGAGAAAGTCAACATGGACGTACTTCTGCAGCAACAGTTCAGGTTTCCCATCTTGCAGTAGTGTAGGTATCCCTCTGAGAGCACCTCAACTCTGCCTCTGCTAGGAAGCTCAAAGCAGACTGACAGTTGGCTTGGAAGGCATCCCCACATCCCTACGGTGACAGGCCCTCGTAGAATGCTCACCATCAGCCGCTGACACACGGCAGCTGGCCATAGGACAGTACAGGTTTTGATTCAAATCTGAATTATCAGACACATAGATACAGAGTTCAAGCCCCAGGACCAACTCATGTCTTCGTGACATACTAGAGAGTCTCACCCTTTTATTGGGATGAGACATTTTAGCTCCAGGAAAGACTTTGCCCTCTTAAGTCCAGAAAAACCTATCACTTCATTTCCTGTCCTTTATACCCTCAAGTAATTGAATAGATTCTTTTGACTCACTCTTGCCACTAGGCCATATCCCCAGCCTCACTGGGATTTTAATATTGTGGATTCCACAAACTAGAAACCTGGTCTGATTTCTATATTGAGCAATCAAAAAGACTCTGAAATCAAGAATTTGCTTTGTAGAATAAGACTGAAACAATAGCATTTGGTCAGCTCAACCGGATCCTCCTTTAAGCACCAGCCTTAAGCTGTTTTCCTGGACAAAACTTTAGTCTGCATGACCATGACAGAAATAAAATAGCCCCAGAAGCCCCTATAGCTTCAGGCAGCTGCCAATGATCCAGATTGTCCCTTCATGTTTCCTTTAATCTGTTGGAGAAGAACAGGTTCTAGGATCCCCTCACATTTCCTTTCAGAACTATACCCTTATCTTACTGGCTCAAGTCCAGATTTACAATGAGAATCTGAGAAGTCAGGAGTATATTTCATATAGCATATAATAACCAAATTACATTTTTGGGAGAGGGAAAGTCCTAAACACTTCTAGAATATGTACCAATGAAAACTTCATTTTATAATCATTATGATTATTATTAGGAGGAGGAGTATCATTAAGTAGTGGGGCAAAGGAGTTTCCATTTGATCAAGAAGTTTATGAATACAATACCAATATTTTCAATGCCACCCCTTTCAATATTCTGAACCATCCCTCCTCTACTCACCCTTCCTCTCACTCTTCTTATATATATATTTTTATTTTTGCCCATCCTGGGGCTTGAACTCAGCGCTTGGGCACTGTCCCTGGCTTCTTCTTGCTCAAGGCTAGCACTCTACCACTTGAGCCACAGCACCACTTCTGGCTTGTTCTGTTTATGTGGTGCTGAAGAATCGAATTCAGGACTTCATGTAAGCATTCTACTGCTAAGCCACATTCCCAGCCTTAAAAGAGATTCTTTTAGTTGCTAAACTATACTGTGTATATAGCAACTGTTAGGCCCAACAGCATGAATTGTGATCCAATCTGAAAGTTCTGTGACATATTGTTACTATGGTGATGTGATCATATACATATTTTCCTGGTACTGAATGTCACTGTCTCTGTTGAGTTGTTAAAGCTCAAGTAGCAGAGACTTTTTTGTAGCAGATTGGTTTCATTGCCATAATTTTACTATAGGAAACTTAATTTGCTGCGGAAATGGTATGTCAGTATTTCCCATTCAGTGTTGTCCCTTCAATTGGATTAGTTAATGTCTCAAAATACTACTCTAAAAAGTTTCTCTGAATTATAACAGAAAGTTAAAATTGTATTTTAGTATTATTTCATTATTCAGTTCATGTATTTGAATCTTCTATCCAATACCTTGTCTTTAATCATTTCTTCATTAATAATATACATTAATTCCCAATACAAACTGCACTAGTGAAGTTTTCCCAAATATTTCAAAAAGTAAAAATGACAAACTACTTTATTTTGTGCTGCTCAGGGACTGGGTGCTGTCCTTGTGCTGCTTTTGCTCAAGGCTAGTGCTCTATCAATTGAGCTACAGCTACATTGCTGGCTTTTTGGTAGTTTATTGGCGACAAGAGTCTCACAGACCTTATTGAGACTGGCTTCAAACTATGATCCTTAGAACAGCCTCCTCAGTAGCTAGGATTACAGATGTCTAGGCCACTAGCACCTGGAAATAGCCTTTTCTAATGCAGGCTTCCACATAATTTAGATTCCATAAATTGCAATAATTAATTTCAGCAAATTGGTATGGATACAGTGGGAGGGGTCATTTTGAGACTTTGGACACAACAGAGCATGCCTGTTTTGTGTTCTAGTTCTTCCTAAAGAAGAATCAGCAATCCAACAGGGAGAGGTAAGATGACCTTTCTTAGCTTGAGATACGAAAGTTACTACCATATTTTAAATGTTTTCATTAACATAATATATAAGAATAGGAACGGTTGTACATTTACTATGGTAAGAGCATTAGGAATCTTGTCATACAATCCTCTTCTAATTAGTGTAAAGAAAAATGTAGATATGAAGTTAGGATCACATTAAGAGGCCTTTTCACTTGAAAAAAAAAGTCTTGTTCTTATTTCAGGTTAAGTGTTTTATCTTTTTGTTGTTGTTTGCCAGTCCTGGGTCTTGAACTCAGGGCCTGGGCACTGTCCCTGAGCTGCTTTTGCTCAAGGCTAGTGCTCTGCCACTTGAGCCATAACGCTACTTCTAGCCTATTCTGTGTGTGGTACTGAGGAATCGAACCCAGGGCTTTATGCATGCTAGGCAAGCACTCTACCACTAAGCTACATTCCCAGCCAAGAGTTTCATCATTTTCACTCAAATGTTTTCAGATAGAATAACCATAAAAAGTGTTAGCCTTTGTTAGAAGTAGCTCAGCGTGTTTGGAGTGTAGCCTAGGAATAAAGCACTCAAAAGGGACTCCACTTCTACAGAAGGATGCACCATCAGTTCCAAATCTACAGAAGGATGCACCATCAGCTCCAGATCTGGCAAGTGACCCTAACACAGTGGGCCTAATACAGCAGGGCCTGCCCCTCTGCTCAGATTGGCTGAGCTCAGCTCCATCTGTAAAGGATGCTATGCCTCAAATAACAGTAGGCCACAAAAACTCAAGGAGATTCAAACAGGATGTCTTCATGAATGTGCACCTTTAAAGAGATGTAACCAAAATGTAACTACCAAGGGCCAAGCCACCTAGCCAAACATTTTAGAAAGAAAACATAATAATTCCCACAAGATTAATAGAAAGGAATCCAATTAGTTGGATAGAAAAGACACATGTTTTCCATAGATGCCCTCTACTATTGCTTCTGGGGCTTTGGTGATTTGACCTTGTTCCCCTTTTTTCCTTTCTCTCTTCCTTCCTTCCTTCGTTCCTTTCTTGCTTTCTTTCTTTTTCTTTCTTCCTTTCTTCCTTTCTTTCTCTTTCTTTCTTTCTTTCTTTCTCTCTTTCTTTCTTTCTTTTGTCTTTGTGTCTTTCTTCCTTTCTCTCTCTCTTTTGTGGAAGCTCTGGGGCTTGAACTCAGGGCATGGCTACTTTGTTTCAGTTTCTTCCTTCCCCCCACAAGATTAACAGGCTCTACTACTTGAGTCATAGCTCAACTTCTGTCTGGGTTTTTTTTTTTTTTTTTTTTTTTTTTTTTTTTTGGTGGTTAAAAGGAGATAAGAGTTCCATGGAAAGCCTCAGGCACTAGGGACAGGCTTGAAATCTGAGGATTGTGGTTCAAAGCCAGCCTGTGCAGGAAAGCCCATGAGACTCTTATCTCTAACCACCAACAAGACAGAAAGTAGTAGAGCTTTACTCATGCACCAAACACCCTAATTTCAAGCCCACCCCAGGCACTCACTAAAAAATGTCTCATGGAGTTTCCTGCCCAGGCTGGCTTCGAACCGCAATCCTCAGATTTCAGCAACTTGAGTAGGTAGGATTACAGGTTTGAGCCATAATTTAAAAATCTTTAAATGCCTCTCTCTTTTATCATCTTCCTTTTAATCTATTTTATTGTTCTTTTTTTTTCTCTTCTTCTCCTTCTTTAGGTCAGTTCCTGTGGCCTGATGTTAGAACATAGCCACTTACTCTCTGGTTTTTTGGGGTTTTTTTGCCTTGTTTTTCGATTTGAAATTAGCAGACTCTACAACTTGAGCACCAGGTCAACCACTGTTTTGTTTTTATTCTTTTGCTAGGGCTTGAAATCTGTACCTCATCACTGTTAGAGCTGGTGATTTTTGTTTTGCTTTTGTTGTTATGTTTAATTCAAAGAAGGTGTACAAGTAGAGCCACAATTGGATTGCTGGGATGTTTTGTTACTTTTTTTTTTTTAATACAGTCCTAACAGGCTTCATTCCTTGAGCCACAGCTCCACTTCTGCCAGTCTGCCAATCTTTTCTTCTTTCTTTCTTTCTTTCTTTCTTTCTTTCTTTCTTTCTTTCTTTCTTTCTTTCTTTCTTATCTCTCTCTCTCTCTCTCTCTCTCTCTCTCTCTCTCTCTCTCTCTCTCTCTCTCTTTTGTGGAAGCTCTGGGGCTTGAACTGGGGCATGGATACTTTGTGGGTTGTTGTTGTTGTTGTTGTATTGGCCAGTCCTGGGGCTTGGACTCAGGGCCTGAGCTCTGTCCCTGGCTTCTTTTTGCTCAAGGCTAGCACTCTGCCACTTGAGTCACAGCGCCACTTCTGGCCATTTTCTATATATGTGGTGGCTGGGGAATTGAACCCAGGGCCTCATGTATAAGGGGCAAGCACTCTTGCCACTAGGCCATATCCCCAGCCCCACATGGATACTTTGTTTCAGTTTCTTTTTTCCCCCACAAGGTTAACAGGTTCTACTACTTGAGTCACAGCTCAACTTCTGTCCTTTTTTTTCTTTTTGGTGGTTAATAGGAAATAAGAGTTCCATGGAAAGCCTTGGGCACTAGGGACAGGCTTGAAATCTGAGGATTGTGGTTCAAAGCCAGCCTGTGCAGGAAAGTCCATGAGACTCTTATCTCTAACCACTAACAAGACAGAAAGTAGTAGAGCTTTACTCATGAGCATAGCACCCTAAGTGCAAGCCCACCTCCGGCACTCACTAAAAATTGTCTTATGGACTTTCCCCTCCAGGCTGGCTTCAAACCGCAATCCTCAGATTTCAGTGACCTGAGCTGGTAGGATTACAGGTTTGAGCCATGATTTTAAAACTTCTGATTGGCTCCTCTCTTTGACTTCCTTTTCATTTATTTATTGTTTTTTTTAAACTTCTTTTTAATTCTTTTTTTTCTTTATTGTCAAAGTAATGTACAGAGGGGTTACAGTTTCATACGTAAGGAAGTGCGTCCATTTTTGTTTTGTTTTGTTTTTTGTTGCCAGTCCTGGGGCTTGAACTCAGGGCCTGATCACTGTCCCTAGCTTCTTTTTGCTCAAGGCTAGCACTCGGTGACTTGAGCCACAGCACCACTTCTGGCTTTTTCTATGTATATGGTGCTGAGGAATCGAACACAGGGCTTCATGCATGCTAAGCAAGCATTCTACCACTAAGTCACATTCCCAGCCCTTCACTTGATCATGAGAAGCACTCATTTCTTTTTTTTTTTTTTTCTTTTTTCTTTTTGCCAGTCCTGGGGCTTGGACTGATAGCTTTGGAGCACCGTCACCACCAGGGGTTGTGAACACAACCCAAATTCCTGACCCTGAAGAGTCTGCTTTCCAGAGATCTAAGCATCCAACCAAGAGATTCCAGCACTGTGGCAATCTTGACCCCAATAGAAAGTGTAGAAGCCAGGATGGTAGGTGAACTGTGATTTCTTCCTGACATTACCCTAGAAGGATGCACCCCAGAATCTCTGGGAGGGACAGAAGCTGGGATACTGAAGACATGGTATTTTCCCTCCACCCTCAGGGACAACCCAAGTCGACCTCCCACTGCCTTGAGCATTCTCATAGCTTTACCTTTGTCCACCTCTAGGTCATCTGTCCTCACCATAATAAGCACAGTGGTAAGTGTGCATTTTTTCCTGCTTCTTTGTAACCATCTTATCCTTCCTTCTCTTTTCTATCCTCTCCATGAATGTTCAAGTTCATGTACTTTTTTTCCTTTCAGTTTACCAGCTCTCAAATATCCTTATATGATGTCCCACACTACAAAGAGCTCAGTCCTTTTCACAACATCACTGTCTGGACCACGGACAGCCAACTTTGCTTTGGCTTGTTTCATATGAGCTCTGGACCAAACCAAGCAAATTCCCTTATAGTAATCAGTCTAAATGACAAGTTCCTTATCGAAAGTTTGTTATCAAGACTCCATGTGGGATGGTGGAAGTTAGTTTGGGTCCTGGATTGGGCCAGCACTCAAAGCAGGAGATGTTAGAATATGGGATGTCATGCAGGCTCCTCCGGACAGGAAGGAACAGTCCAGAACAGGCCTGGAGCCCCAGGGAATGGGGAGGGGAGTGACCCTGGGAGAAGCTCTGCTTGAGAGCTCAGGGTGGGAACAGCCCAGCGGCCCCCAGGGAAAGCTCAGGGCAGGTGCTAAGTCTTCCCAGCAATTGCCCACCTGGGGGCTTCAGGTCGCTGCCCTTTCAGCAGATTTTGTTGCTGTCATTTTACTGGGTCCTGGAACTGGAACTCTCTGGGCCTAGGTGCTGCCCTGAGCTTTTGTGGTCCAGGCTAGTACTCCACTACTGAAGCCACAGCTCCACTTCTGGCCCTTTGGGGTTCATTAGAGATAAATTCACTCAGACTTTTCCTGCCCAGGCTCGTTTTAAATTGCAGCCTCCTGAGTAGCTGAGATTATAGATGTGAGCCACCAGCACCTGACTAAAACAGATTTTTTTTCTACATTTCCTTTTTCTGAGCCTCAAGTTTCTCACCCATGAAATGGATATAAATAGGTGTACATACCAGTAGTGACCATTTCTGCAGCATTCCTTTGTGTGAAGACCCGTGCTAAATATTTTACACGTATGCTTAGGGTTTTTGTCTCACAAACATGGTGGGGGGGTCACTTCATTTATTACCCAGAAGTTATTAAGCCAGAGGTGGAACTGTGGCTCAAGTGGTAGAATGCTAGCCTTGAGTGGAAAAAGCTAAGGGACAATGTCTAGGCCCCTAAGCTCAAGCCCCAATACTGAAGGGCTGGAGAGAGGGAGAGGAGAGGGGAGGGTGAGACAGATAGGAGAGGAGAAAGAATGAACAAACAAGATTAAAGGCAGAGGGCTGGGAATATGGCCTAGTGGCAAGAGTGTTTGCTTTGTATACATGAAACCCTGGGTTGATTGCCCAGCACCACATATATAGAAAATGGCCAGAGGTGGCGCAGTGGCTCAAGTGGCAGAATGCTAGCCTTGAGCAAAAAGGAAGCCAGGGACAGTGCTCAGGCCCTGAGTCCAAGGCCCAGTACTGGGCAAAAAAAAAAAAAAAAAAAAAAAAGATTAAAGGCAAAGAAGTCAAGCCTTGCAATAGGTGCATTCTCAACTATGGCCACCAGAGGGTAGCAAAGACAGGCAAAGGAATCAGCCTTAATTTCAATGAAAAAATATATATATATATATATATATATATATATTTTGGTGGGGGGGCTAGCTACAAATTTACTATTGCATCATGACCCTAAGAATTTGAGTTTTATGTGTCAAATGATTTACAATCATTAACTAGGTAAATTCTCATCATAAACATATGAGATGATTTCTTTTTCTTTTTCTTTTTTTTAAGATCTGAGACTGGGACTTGATACCTGATCCTTGGCTGGCCCTCTACTAACTGAGCCACGCCTCCAACTCCAAGATTTGTGATTTCTAATTTATAAAGGAGGATAATGAGACAGGGCTGTCATTTCCCCGTCGGAGAATGTGACATGAATTAAATACCTGGCATGACTGTTTCCAACATTTTTCTATGCTGATACATTGGGAAATGTGTGCACACTTGTGGTGGTTGTGTTGTGTTGGTTCTTGTGTGTGCACATGTACCTCTGGGGACCACGTCCATTGATATGTGTGTTTTGAAATTTCTGATCACTGTGTGTGTGTGTGTGTGTGTGTGTATGTGTGTGTGTGTTAACCTTCCTGTGATGCTATAAAACACTAACATGGGGGCTGGGAATACATCCTAGTGGTAGAGTGCTTGCCTTGTATATAGGAAGCCCTGTGTTCAATTCCTCAGCACCACACATATAGAAAAAAGCCGGAAGTTGGACAGTGCTTAGATAGCAAGATGAGAAAGAGAGGAAAAGACAGGCAGAGAGAGAGAGAGAGAGAGAGAGAGAGAGAAGAGAGAGAGAGAGAGAGAGAGAGAGAGAGAAGGTGAACAGGATCCAGAGCCCCGCTGGGGACAGATAAGAAATGATGGCAAATTCCCTTGAGGCCAACACAGCCAAGAGGGCTTTGTCTGTGCTTCGGGTTCCAGTACTGAAAAGCCAGCATTCTAACAGATTCCAGTGACAAATCCTGCCACCACACCCACACTAGAAGCCCCAGGGTGACTCACGGTTCCATTTCCTGAGGATGGGCAAAGAGTGGTGCAAAGGAGAACCAAGTGTGGGAAACAGTTGGGGGGATAGGTGAAGGGGATGTGGAGTATGGCAATCCCTAGAAATAGGGGCTCCCCCCACCATGGGGTCCTTTCCACCCCACCCACCCTCTGACATGGTGGCCACACCTGAGCCCGTCCACTGCTCCCTGCCCTTTTTTACTGATAGCGAAACTGAGGCATGGTTAAGTACAAACATGTCGGGTTCTAAAACAAACAATGGAAGCCGGGCACTGGTGGCTCATACCTATCATCCTTACTCAGGAAGCTGAGGTCTGAGAATCACGGTTCAAAGCTATCCTGGGCCGGAAAATTCCTTGAGACTCTTGCCTCACCAAAAGAGCCAGAAGTGAAGCTGTGGCTCAAGTGGTAGAGCACTAGCTTGAGCAAAGAAGCTCAGGGACAGCACCTGGGCTCTGAGTTCAAGTCCCAGGATCCATACACAGAACAGAAAGAAAGAGAAAGAAAGAACGAAAGAAGGAAGGAAGGAAGGAAGGAAGGAAGGAAGGAAGGAAGGAAGGAAGGAGATGGAATTGGGTACCAGTACCTCATACCTGTAGTCCTAGCTTACTCAGTATGTAGAAATCTGTGGACTGCAGAAAATTCCCCAGGAGCCTTATTTCCAATGAACCAGTGAAAAACAAACACCCACAAGTAGAAGTATGGCTTAGAGGGTAGAATGCCAGCCTTGAGTGGAAAAAGCTAAGCAGAGGTATAAGGCCTGAGTTCAAGCCCAAGTACCAGCATCCTCTCCCCACCCACAAAAAAATGGATAGGTGTAGCAGAATGGGGAGAGGGTGAAGAAAGAGATTGAGGCATGGAAAGCCCCTAGGAGAAGCCCAAAGGAGTCTGGTAGGACCCAGCAATAGAGCTGACAGGGGATTTAACCAGAGAGTTCTAGAGGAGTGCTGTTCTCACCCACCCACTCCAGTGGTGGCCGGCTCCCCCTCATCATAGTTTATCTTTCAGCTGGGGACACAGCTAGCCATGGCCA
Organism: Perognathus longimembris pacificus; assembly: GCF_023159225.1. Classification (NCBI taxonomy): domain Eukaryota; kingdom Metazoa; phylum Chordata; class Mammalia; order Rodentia; family Heteromyidae; genus Perognathus; species Perognathus longimembris. The sequence continues at coordinate 11,630,464 of NC_063185.1, forward strand.
GCAACTCAGGCTCCATGGCACACAGCTTCTGAACTTTAGACAAGTAAACAAGTCTTGGCTTGGCCTGGTGGCCCTGCCCTGCCTTGCCCTGGAAACATAGGGGAATTGGGGGGGGAGGAATCCTGAAGACCTGTGTGCCCCCAGTAGACATGTGTGCAGTGGGTGTTCAGGCTTAGGAGGCAGAAACCAGGCTCTGCCAATCCACTCGTGGTTAGATGTGGGGACTGAGAATGTCCAGTCCATCTATCCTGCCATCAGCCTGTCTGCCTGCCTGTCTCTCTGTCTGCCTGTCCACTGGAGCTTCATAGGGATTGTTTCTTTCCTGTAAGAGGACTAGGTTGGACCAGGCACTGATGATTCACTTAGCCTCATTCAGGAAGCTAAGATCAGAAGATCACAGTTCAAAGCCAGCCTAGAGGGGAAACTCTGTAAGATCTCTTATCACCAGTTAACCACCCAAGAAGCCAGAAGTGGAGCTGTGGCGAAAGTACTAAAGCATTCGCATTGAGCAAGAAAAGCTCGGAGACAGAGCCCAGGCCCTGAGTTCAAGCCCTAGGACCAGCCTTAAAGAAAAAAAAATGTTAAGACCAGGTTGAAATCAGGAATCACAACATGAACTTGGGGCACAGAGTACACAGCCAAGACCAACAAGCACAGACGGTACAATGACACCTTCTCTGGGCTTCAGAGGCCTCTGTGCTTGGGCCTACAAAGTCCCCAACACCCCACACCACCACCCCGTGTCTACTACACTTCTAGAAGTTTACCACCCACTCTGCCTGCAGCTCTTCTTATCTTGGGTAGACCAAGAGGCAGCTGACTGCTAGGAAAGCCCCACCCTGGGGGGGCAGGGAGGCAACCAGATCAAGGGACCCCTGGGCCTGCTAGAGCCTGATAGAGATTGCTGAATTGGGGGGGGGGGCTTTATCAGCTGGCCCTGTGTGGTGAGGAGGCCAGGTGAGCTGGGTCCTAGGTTCTGAGTGGCGGAGATACAACATTCAACCTTTTTCTGGTTTGTTTGTTGTGGTTTTGCCAGTCCTGGGTCTTGAACTCAGGGCCTCGGCACTGTCCCTGAGTATCTTTTGCTCAAGGCTAGCACTCTACCACTTGAGCCACAGTGCCACTTCTGGCGTTTTCTGTTTATGTGCTGCTGAGGAATCAAATCCAGGGCTTCATGTATGCTAGGCAAGCACTCTACCACTAAGCCACGTTCCCAGCCAGTAGTCAACTATGTAATGAACTGGATCATAGCATCCAGAACAGTGTGGTGACTTAGAGTAGTCTCTAGCCACAGATTTCTTAACTGCACACTAGTCACAACTTAATCCCCCTGATCCTCAGTTTTCTCAGCTCTGAAACCTCCTGTGATATAATGGCTCATGCCTGCAATCCTAGCTACTCAGGAGGCTGAGGTCCAAAGATGGTAGTTCGAATCCAGGCTGGGCAGGAAAGTCTGAGACGCTCATCTCCAATTAACCACCAGAGAACCAGAAGGAGTGCTGTGGCTTAAAGTAGTAGAGTGCTAGCTTTGAGCAAAAGAGCTCAGGGTCAGCACCCAGGCCCTGAGTTCAAGCCCCACAACCAACAAAAACCAAAGAAAAGGAAAAGCTAAGGAAGAAGGAGAGGCCCTCAGTTCAAGCCCCAGGATAGGTGTGCACACACATGGGCACACATATATTCTCTCTCTACACACACACACACACACACACACACACACACACACACACACACACACAGCTTTGTGGATAAAGGAAATTGATACTATCTTCACTGTTGATGGCTATGTGCTTCCTGGAGGACAGGCAACCTCATTCCCGGAAGAGACGAGCACCTTCCAGACGATGTAAAAACAGTGGATGGGTGTGGCTTCACCAAGCACGGTGGGGCTCAGTCTTCTGAGCAGATGAGGCCTCAGAAGTCCTGTGCATGGGGCTCTCATACCTCCAGATGCAATGAGGCCTCAACTCCAGAGATAGCACCAAACAACCTGCCATTCAGTGGAGGCTGCAGGCTCACGCCACAGGCCCATTCCTCCCCAATCAAAGAGATCTGGGAAGCTAGGCACTGGTGGCTCATGTCTATAATCATAGCTACTTAGGTGGCTGAGATCTGAGGGTCACAGTCCAAAGCTAGCCTGGGCTGGCAAATCCATGAGACTCTATCTCCAATAAACTACCAAAAAGTTGGATGTGGGGCTGTGGCTTACGGAACAGCACCCAAGCCCTGATTTCAGGTCCCAGGACCAGCACTACATTAAAAAAGAGATGTGGGCATCTTCTGGGTTGCTGCCTTTCTCTACATGTGCCTTCCTACCTGCCCCTCAAAGGCACCTTGGGAAGGCCAAACTGCTCCCATCAGCCAGCCACAGGACAAGCAAGGACTGACCAACTCTGGGCCAGCCTGATAAGGCAGGGGACACAAGACCACACACATGGACGCCCACACCCAAAGCCATGAGTCTACTGTAAGTCCAGATTGACAGGCAAAGGCCAGGAGCAACAGTGGAGACTGACTCTCAAGTCTTAGAATCTCATGTTTACAGCCTAGAATTCTGACCTGGGAAAAACCCCAGCGACTTACACTCAGGGTAATAGAGCACTAGCCTTAAACTGAAGAGGTCAGGGACAGCACCCAGGCCCTGAGTTCAAGCATCAGAACCAGCACGCGCATGTGCGCACAAATGCAGAAAGATTGAGAGGAAGAAAGGAAGAAAAAAATAGAAGGGAGAAAAAAAGAAGGGAAGAAAGAAGAAGGATGGAGGAAAAGGGAGGGAAGGAAGGAAAGAAGGAAGGAAGGAAGGAAGGAAGGAAGGAAGGAAGGAAGGAAAGAAGGAAGGAAGGAAGGGAAAGAAAGGAAGGAAGGAAGGAAGGAAGGAAGGAAAGAAGGAAGGAAGGAAGGAAAGGAAGGAAGGAAGGAAGGAAGGAAGGAAGGAAGGAAGGAAGGAAGGAAGGAAGGGAAAGGCTTTACAGTAGTGTGTGCCGAGCATGTATGAAAGTTTGGGTTTGACTCATCTACACTACGTAAGCAGAAAAGGCTGGAAGTGGCGCTGTGGTTCAAGTGGCAGAGTGCTAGCCTTGAACAAAAAGAAGCTCAGGGACAGAGCCCAAGCCCTGAGTTCAAGCCCCACGACTGCCCCAACCCCCCCTACCCCACCCCCTGAAAAATAAAATAAAACAAGAGAGCCCCGGGCCTTGGTAATACTTCTTATCCTAGCTGAGGAGATCTCAGGAGCCTGAGAGCTAAGGATCCACATGGAAAGACAAGCAAAGGAAGGAAAGTACATGAGACTCTTAGGTCAACTCACCAGCGACAGGTTGGAAGTGGGGGCTGGGAATGTGGCTTAGCTGTGGTTAGTCTCTCCACCGCAGAGAGGCCCGGATGCGGCGCCTGCCACAGGGAGGCCGAGCGCCTGGGCCTGCAGCGCGGGAGACCTGGAGGCGCTGGACCGCGGTCCTCGGGGTTCCTGAGATGCCGCCACGCGGGTGCCATCTCGTGCCACGCGGGTGACCGCGGCAGCCATCTCGAGCCACGTGGGTGACCGCGGCGTCCACCTCGGGCCACGCGGGTGACCGCGGCGCCCACCTCGGGCCACGCGATGACTGTGCGACGTCCACCTCGGGCCTCGCGGGTGACCGCGGCGTCCACCTCGGGCCTCGCGGGTGACCGCGGCGTCCACCTCGCGTGCTTGGCGGCGGTCCTCGGGCCCTCGCGTCCTTGACAGCGGCTGGTGCTCGAGGCCTAGGCGCAAGACCGCCACGGGGGCCGATGTCACCGGTACCGCCTGTGATTGGTCCATCCCTCGGTGTTGTCACGGGCCTGCCTGTGATTGGCCCATTTCCTCACCTGTCATTCCGAGGCCAGGCTGCAGTTGCAGAAGGCGGTTCCTTCCTCCCTTGTGGTGCTGAGCGATCCCGACTGAACTCCTGCGATCAGACAAAAGGCTGCACTGAAACCTGAGCGAGGTTGAAGCTTTCATTTGGGGGTGGGGGTGGGGGGAGGGAGGGAGGCTTGGGGTGGTGTGGGTTGGGGGGATTTCCATTATTCTGGGGGTTATACTGTGCTAAGCTGAGCTATTGTTGAAGTGATTTAGCTAAGTTTAATTAAGATTTAATACCCACCACATTGCTTTATCTAAGTTTAAGATTACATACCTACCCTACTATTTAGCTAAGTTTAAGATTTGTTACCTGGCGTATATATCCAGATAAGTCTACTTAAGATTCACGACCCAACACATTTCCCTAGCTGTCCCATCAAGAATATGGAGTTAAGTCACAGCGAATGTACCACATTCTCCTCCCAAGACGAGGAGGCCCTTACCAGCCAATACTATGTATATCACACCATTGGCTCTGGCACCTATGGGCATGTGAAGAAGGCCTGTCACCACCTCACAGACAAAGAGGTAGCAGTGAAAGTACTGCAGACAAGAGACTACCCCATACTGGTAGAAAATGAGGTGGACATTGTTAAGTCCCTGAGTCACCCCCACCTGATCAGGGTGTACCAAGTGATCCAGGGAGAGGAACACACATATTTGGTCATGGAAATTGCCACCAAGGGAAACCTACAGACCTGGATCCAAAATTCACGCTGCCTTTTTGAGAACGAAGCCAGAAAGCTTCTGCAGCAGATATTAAGTGCTGTGCAGTACTGCCATCTCAACTGGATTGCGCACCTCGACCTAAAGCCTGACAACATCCTACTGGATGAATACGGCAATGCCAAAGTCAGCGACTTTGGGTTAAGTGTAAGAGTTGCCCCAGGGCAGTTGCTCACAGAAGTCCGAGGAGCCTATGTCTTCCGTGCCCCTGAGATCTACTTGAAGAAAGCGTATGATGGCTTCAAGGTCGATGTGTGGTGTCTGGGCACAATACTTTTGTTTATGGTGACGGGACAATTCCCTTTTCAAGGAAGCAATAGCAACCAGCTACGTGAAGCAATTGTGAATGGCAGGTATGAGATACCATTTCACTTGAGTGCAAAAGGACAAAGCATCATTTCCCAGTTCTTAACTGTAAATCCAGAATACAGGCCGAATATACAACAAGTCATGGTGCACCCATGGTTGGCTCCGATTGAGGAAGGCTCCCTGTATCGGGATGAGCCACTGACCAATCACCTAGACCCCCTGGTTGTCAACATAATGTGTGACATGGGCTACACCGAGCGTCAGATCCACGAGTCAGTAACACAGAGGACATTTGATGCCGTGATGGCCACCTACCTGCTTCTACAAAGGGACTTCAAGTCAGACAGTGTCAGCTCTGCACAATTTGAACACTTGGGTACTGGAAAATACACAACTTTCACAAACCTTTCCACCTTCCCTCTAGAGGAAAGAGAGAGTTTACCTTCCCAGATTCAATCTTCACCATTGCCATCTCAGTTTCTGAGGGCCTGGGATGAGAAGCAGAGTGGCAGAAATGCCTTCCCACCTGCCATTCCCATCTGCTTCTTGCAGAGGAGTTCTAGTCCCACTATTCTCTCCCAGGTAGACCTGGAGCCTGCCCTCCACTGCTCCTTCACCCCCAAGAACTACGGGGAGATGGGTTTACCTTGCCAGATTCAATCTTCACCATTGCCATCTCAGTTTCTGTGGGCCTGGGATGAGAAGCAGGGTGGCAGAAGTGCCTCCCCACCTGCCATTCCCCTCTGCTTCCTGCAGAGGAGATCCAGTCCCATGGTCCTCTCCAAGGAAGACCTGGAGCCTGCCCACCACTGCTCCTCCAACCCCAAGAACCACGTGGAGATGGGTTTACCTTCCCAGATTCAATCTTCACCATTTCCATCTCAGTTTCTCTGGGCGAGGGATGAGAAGCAGAGTGGCAGAAGTGCGTCCCCACCTGCCGTTCCCCTCTGCTTCTTGCAGAAGAGCTCCAGGCCCAGTATCCTCTCCCAGGTAGACCTGGAGCCTGCCTTCCATTGCTTTTCCACCCCCAAAAACTACAGGGAGATGGGTTTACCTTGCCACATTCAATCTTCACCATTGCCATCTCAGTTTCTGTGGGCCTGGGATGAGAAGCAGAGTGGTAGAACTGCAGCCCCACCTGCCATTCCCCTCTGCTTCTTGCAGAGGAGCTCCATTCCCAGTATCCTCTCCCAGGTAGACCTGGAGCCTGCCCTCCACTGCTTCTCCACCCCCAAGAACTATGGGGAAATGGGTTTACCTTCCCAGATTCAAACTTCTCCATTACCATCTCAGTTTCTGTGGGCCTGGGATGAGAATCCGTGTGGAAGAATTGTCTCCCCACCTGCCATTCCCCTCTGCTTCTTGCAGAAGAGCCCCAGGCCCAGTATCCTCTCCCGGGTAGACCTGGAGCCTGCCCTCCATTGCTTTTCCACCCCAAAAAACGACAGGGAGATGGGTTTACCTTGCCAGATTCAATCTTCACCATTGCCATCTCAGTTTCTGTGGGCCTGGGATGAGAAGCAGAGTGGTAGAACTGCCTCCCCACCTGCCATGCCCCTCTGCTTCTTGCAGAGGAGCTCCATTCCCAGTATCCTCTCCCAGGTAGACCTGGAGCCTGCCCTCCACTGCTTCTCTACCCCCAAGAACTACGGGGAAATGGGTTTACATTCCCAGATTCAATCATCACCACTGCCATATCAGTTTCTGTGGGCCTGGGATGAGAAGCAGAGTGGCAGAGGTGCCTCCCCACCTGCCGTTCCCCTCTGCTTCTTGCAGAGGAGCTCCAGTCGCAGTATCCTCTCCCAGGGAGACCCAGAGCCTACCATCCGTTGCTTTTCCACCCCTCAAAACTACGGGGAGATGGGTTTACCTTGCCAGATTCAAACTTCTCCATTGCCATCTCAGTTTCTGTGGGCCTGGGATGAGAATCCGTGTGGAAGAATTGCCTCCCCGCCTGCCATTCCCCTCTGCTTCTTGCGGAGGAGCTCCGGTCCCAGTATCCTCTCCCAGGTAGGTCTGGACCCTGCCCTCCATTGCTTTTCCACCCCCAAAAACTACGGGGAGATGGGCTTACCTTGCCAGATTCAATCTTCACCATTGCCATTTCAGTTTCTGTGGGCCTGGGATGAGAAGCAGAGTGGCAGAAATGCTTCCCCACCTGCCAATCCCCTCTGCTTCTTGCAGAGGAGCTCCAGTCGCAGTATCCTCTCCCAGGGAGACCCAGAGCCTGCCCTCCATTGCTTTTACACCCCCAAACACTACGGGGAGTTGGGTTTACCTTGCCAGATTCAAACTTCTCCATTACCATCTCAGTTTCTGTGGGACTGGGATGAGAATCCGTGTGGAAGAATTGTCTCCCCACCTGCCATTCCCCTCTGCTTCTTGCAGAGGAGCTCCGGTCCCAGTATCCTCTCCCAGGTAGATCTGGAGCCTGCACTCCATAGCTTCTCCACCCCCAAAAACTATGGGGAGATGGGTTTACCTTGCCAGATTCAATCTTCACCATTGCCATCTCAGTTTCTGTGGGCCTGGGATGAGAAGCAGAATGGCAGAAGTGCCTCCCCACCTGCCATTCCCCTCTGCTTCTTGCAGAGGAGCTCCATTCCCAGTATCCTCTCCCAGGGAGACGCAGAGCCTGCCCTCCATTGCTTTTCCACCCCCAAAAACTATGGGGAGATGGGTTTATCTTGCCAGATTCAAACTTCTACATTGCCATCTCAGTTACTGTGGGCCTGGGATGAGAATCCGTGTGGAAGTGTTGTCTCCCCACCTGCCATTCCCCCCCGCTTCTTGCAGAGGAGCTCCGGTCCCAGTATCCTCTCCCAGGTAGACCTGGAGCCTGCATTCCATTGTTTCTCCACCCCCGAAAATTACGGGGAGATGGGTTTACCTTGCAACATTCAATCTTCACCATTGCCATCTCAGTTTCTGTGGGCCTGGGATGAGAAGGAGAGTGGCAGACCTGCCTCCCCACCTGCCATTCCCCTCTGCTTCTTGCAGAGGAGCTCCAGTCCCAGTATCCTCTCCCAGGTAGACCTGGAGCCTGCCCTCCATTGCTTCTCCATCCCCAAAAACTACGGGGAGATGGGTTTACCTTGCCAGATTCAATCTTCACCATTGCCATCTCAGTTTCTGTGGGCCTGGGATGAGAAGCAGAGTGGCAGACCTGCCTCCCCACCTGCCATGCCCCTCTGCTTCTTGCAGAGGAGCTCCAGTCGCAGTATTCTCTCCCAGGGAGACCCAGAGCCTGCCCTCCATTGCTTTTCCACCCCCAAACACTACGGGGAGATGGGTTTATCTTGCCAGATTCAAACTTCTCCATTGCCATCTCAGTTACTGTGGGCCTGGGATGAGAATCCGTGTGGAAGTGTTGTCTCCCCACCTGCCATTCCCCCCCGCTTCTTGCAGAGGAGCTCCGGTCCCAGTATCCTCTCCCAGGTAGACCTGGAGCCTGCATTCCATTGTTTCTCCACCCCCGAAAATTACGGGGAGATGGGTTTACCTTGCAACATTCAATCTTCACCATTGCCATCTCAGTTACTGTGGGCCTGGGATGAGAATCCGTGTGGAAGAATTGTCTCCCCACCTGCCAATCCCCTCTGCTTCTTGCAGAGGAGCTCCAGTCCCAGTATCCTCTCCCAGGTAGACCTGGAGCCTGCATTCCATTGCTTCTCCACCCCCAAAAACTACGGGGAGATGGGATTACCTTGCCAGATTCAATCTTCACCATTGCCATCTCAGTTTCTGTGGGCCTGGGATGAGAAGCAGAGTGGCAGAAGTGCCTTCCCACCTGCCATTCCCCTCTGCTTCTTGCAGAGGAGTTCCAGTCCCAGTCTCCTCTCCAAGGAAGACATGGAGCCTGCCCTCCACTGCTCCTCCACCCTCAAGAACCTCGGGGAGATGGGTTTACCTTCCCAAATTCAATCTGTGCCATTGCCATATCAGTTTCTGTGGGCCTGGGATGAGAAGCAGAGTGGCAGATGTGCCTCCCTGCCTGCCATTCCCCTCTGCTTCTTGCAGAGGAGCTCCAGTACCAGTGTCCTCTCCAAAGAAGACATGGAGCCTGCCCTCCACTGCTCCTCCACCCTCAAGAACCTCGGGGAGATGGGTTTCCCTTCCCAAATTCAATCTGTGCCATTGCCATATCAGTTTCTGTGGGCCTGGGATGAGAAGCAGAGTGGTAGAAGTGCCTCCCTGCCTGCCATTCCCCTCTGCTTCTTGCAGAGGAGCTCCAGTACCAGTGTCCTCTCCAAAGAAGACCTGGAACCTGCCCTCCACTTCTCCTCCACCCACAAGAACCTCGGGGAGATGGGTTTCCCTTCCCAAATTCAATCTGTGCCATTGCCATATCAGTTTCTGTGGGCCTGGGATGAGAAGCAGAGTGGTAGAAGTGCCTCCCTGCCTGCCATTCCCCTCTGCTTCTTGCAGAGGAGCTCTAGTCCCAGTCTCCTCTCCAAGGAAGACATGGAGTCTGCCCTCCACTGCTCCTCCACCCCCAAGAACCTCGGGGAGATGGGTTTCCCTTCCCAAATTCAATCTGTGCCATTGCCATATCAGTTTCTGTGTGCCTGGGATGAGAAGCAGAGTGGCAGAAGTGCCTCCCTGCCTGCCATTCCCCTCTGCTTCTTACAGAGGAGCTCCCGTCCCAGTGTCCTCTCCAATGAAGAGCCCAAGCCTGCCCTCCACTGCTCTTCCACCCCCAAGAACCACGGGGAGATGGGTTTACCTTCCCAGATTCAATCTATGCCATTGCCATATCAGTTTCTCTTGGCCTGGGATGAGAAGCAGAGTGGCAGAAGTGCCTCCCTGCCCGCCATTCCCCTCTATTTACTGCAGAGGCGCTCCAGTCCCATGGTCCTCTCCCAGGAAGACCTGGAGACTGCCCTCCACTGCTCCTCCACCCCCAAGAGCCAGGGGGAGATGCAGCGCTGCAACGCCAAATCCCAATCCCTGCTCCCTGCATGGCTTGGATATGAGAACAGCCTCTGCAGGGTTAGCAAGAGTCAGGGCTGCAAGGAGCCTGGAATGGGGCCTAGCAGATTCTCCTGGAATGAATGTCAAATGCAGCCAGAGGAGGCTGCACAGCAACTGCCCACTGTTGTGTCCCCAGCGTGCTCAGGAAACTCCCCTGGCTGCTGTTGTTTTGGGGGCAGAAACAACACATCCGAGGTAAATGCCCTTCCCTCTGGGCAGCCTCAGGATGATTACAGAGACTCTAGACCCAGGAGAGAGCAGGGAAGAACGGGGGTGTTTGGCAGGATAGTCGCTGCCCTTTGCAGACTGTGCTGCTGTGTGCTTCCCCAGGAAGAGAACATTTCCAGGGATGGCAGAGACTGAAAGACCAAAGTCACTGAGAGCAAGATGCCCTGTCATTGACTCACACAACCCCAGTCAGGGGATTTGGACCAACAGGGGCATGCAAGGGAACCTGAGCTGGAGGCTCTCTCTGAACACTGTTAACCTCATAGAAGGCTGCTCTGATGGTCACCAATTGTCCTGCCTGAAAACACTCGACTGATTTTCTTCCCAAAAAATAAAAGAAGTGAAAGTCCTGCAAAGTCAACAGGAACATTCATCTGAAGGAAACAACTGCGATCCCACTGTCTGTGGTTGCCTGAAAACGCTGTCGGCTCCGTATTCTCCATCCTTAGCACACTTAGGATGAACGCGCATAGTGCAGAGGTGTTGGGTCCCACTTTAAACCTAGCTAAATCATTCATCGCTTAAGCTTCAAGTTGTTTTTTAATTAGTTCTAATTTTACTTGTAGTGTGTATACAATTCCCTATAGCCATCCTTTAGAAATGAACATGGTATAAATTAATTCTCTAAGTGATTTTATAAGTATAATATAACCCTCCCTTCTTTAAAATCCTAAAAAAAAATAATAAAAATTAAAAAAAACCACAAAGAGAAGCAAAGCAGCCTAGATGGCTGCTGGTGATGGGGTTGACTTGGGCGCAACCCCTCGGGCGAGCAAGTGCCTGAGTGATGACCTCTGCTGATGCCCACAGCCCCCTCCCGGGCCGGGTCTCTGCCCAGAGCTCAGGGAATAAGGAAGTCAGGTGGAGCCCAGCCTATCAATTCTCCCAAGGCTGCACAGCCTCAGGGGGCAGAGCACAGAGCTCCATCTCCACATAGGCTGAGAACTAAACAACCCTTCCTTCCTTCCTTTCTTTTGTTCTTCCTTTCTCTTTTCTTTTTTATTCCCTCTGCTTCTTTCTCCCTTCTTTTGTTCTTTGATTCTTTCTTTTCTTTTCTCCCTCTCTCTCTCTCTCTTTCTTTCTTTCTTTCTTTTGCTTTCTCTGTTTCTCTCTTTTTTTCTTTCCTGTATGTGTGTGATTTATTGCTTACAATTCTCATGGTTTTTCCCACCTGGTCAGGGTGAGAATTAAGATTCACAACCATCAGCCTACTGAGAATCTAGAATTTCAGGCAAGAACAAACATCACTCTGATATCTAAGATCTTTCAGGGGCTTTTCTCTTCTATTACCTTCCTATACATTCATATTATTATTATTTTTTTATTGTTGCTACTGAGTTGGGGTCTGCTAACCCTAGAGCTTATTTATGCTCAGGCCTGAACATACTTCTTGTTTGTCTTTTTCCTTCCTTCTTCTTTCCTTCCTTCCTTCCTTCCTTCCTTCCTTCCTTCCTTCCTTCCTTCCATCCTTCCTTCCTCCCTCCTTCCCTCCCTCCCTCTCTCCATCCCTTCCATCTTTCCTTCTTCCTTCCTTTCTTTCTTTCTTTCTTTCTTTATCTCTCTCTTTCTTTCTTTCCTTCTTTCATTCTTCCTTCCTTCTTTCCTTCCTTCCTTCCTTCCTTCTTTCCTTCCTTCATCCTTCCTTCCTTCCTTCCTTCCTTCCTTCCTTCCTTCCTTCCTTCCTTCCTTCCTTCCTTCCTTCCTTCCTTCCTTCTTGGTGTAGTTGTGTGTTTTCCTTCTAGCAGGCTCTACAATTTCTGACAAAGCTCAGCTTGTGACATTTTATTTATTTGAGTGGTAATCCTGCTGATCCTAAGGATGGAACTCAGGGACTGCCTGCCAATTTTTCCCAATTTCTGTGTGTTATTTTGTTTTTGCTCAGTGTTAGCAGGATTCACACCTTGAGCAACAGTGGAACTTCTGGCTTTTTGTTGTTGTTGGTGGTGGTTCTGTGTGTGCTGGTTGGGTCTGGTGGGTGAACCCAGACACTTGCTACAATTCCTCATTTTTTCCCTCAAAGCTAGCAGGCTCTCCAAGTTTACCCACAAGGGCATTTCTGCCATTGTGTGTATGGGGTGGTGGGGGTGGGGCGGGTTTTATGTTTTATTATTATTTTTGTTTTTCGGTTCTTCTTGTAGGGCTTGAAGTTCAGGGCCTCATCACTATCCATGAGTGGTTGCTTTTTTGTTTTTGTGTCTACGCTTAAATCAAAGAAGGTGTTAAGTTAGAGCCAAAACTTGATTGTTGGAATGTGTTTGCTTTTTCTTTTCTTTTTTTAATTGAAGGCTAGCAGGCTCTCCTACTTGAGCCAGAGATCAACTTCAGTCCTTTTTCTTTTTTCTTGGTGGCTACTAGGAGAAAAGAGTCCATGGGTAGCCAAGGGTACTACACACAGGGTCCTAAAATCTGAGGTTTGCAGTTTGCTAGGAGTAAAGACGTGAGCCACGCCCAAGACACTGTTTATTCTTTTTCTTTCTTTCCTTTCTCTCTCTCTCTTTCTTTATTCTTTCTTTTTTCTTTCTCTCTTTTTTTGTGGATGCTGTGGGACTTGAACTCAGGTCATGGCTACTTTGTCCCAGTTTCTTTCCCCCCTCTCCACACACAAGTTTTGCAGTCTCTACTACTTGAATCACAGCTTAACGTCTGCCTGTTTCCCTTTCTTTCTTGCTCTCTTTCTCCTTTTCTTTCGTTCTTTCCTCTCTTTCTCTTTTTCTTTCATTCTCATTCTCTTTCTTGCTTTCTATTTCTCTCTTTCTCTTTCCTCTTTCTTCCTGTGTCTTTCTCTCTGTCTCTCATTTTCTCCCTCTTTTCTTTTTCTCTCTTTCCATTTTTCCTTTCTGTCTCTCTCTGCCTTTCTCTTTCTCCTTCCTTCCTTTCTTCTTCTTTCTTTCTTTCTTTCTTTCTTTCTTTCTTTCTTTCTTTCTTTCTTTCTTTCTTTCTTTCTTTCTTTCTTTCTTTCTTTCTTTCTTTCTTTCTTTCTTTCTTTTCTTTCTTTCTTTCTTTCTTTCTTTCCTCTCTATCTTTCTGGTGGTTAAAAAGAGATAAGTGTCCACGAGAATCCTAACGCATTTACAGTGTCCAAAAATCTGAGGATTGCGGTTTGAAGACAGCCTGGGCAGGAAAGTCCATGAGACTCATCTCATTTAACCACCAATACACAGAGAGCAATAGAGCCTAGTCTTGAGTAGAACACCACAAGTTCAATCCCACCCCTGGCACACACAAAAACAAGCCTCATGGACTTTCCTGCCTAGGCTGGCTTCAAACCGCAATCCTCAGATTTCACCTACAAGGAGCAGCTTACATTACAGATGTAAGTTTCTATCTTTAAAACTTTAATTGGCTCTTCTTTGCCTTCCTTTTCAGTTTTTGTTCTTGAGGTTTTTTCTTGTTAGTGCAGTTTTATGGCTTGGTACTAATGGCCTGGCCACTCTCCTTGAAGTTTCTCTCTCTTTCTCTGTCTGTTTCTCTCTCTCTGTGTGTCTATGTCTCTCTGTTTCTCTCTCTTTAGAGCAGACCTCACACCTTGAGCCATAGCTAAACATTTTTTTTTTGCCAAACATGGACCTTGAACTCAGGGCCTGAGCACTGTCCCTGGCTTCTTTTTGTTCAAGGCTAGCACTCTGCCACTTGAGCCACGGCGCCACTTCTGGCCGTTTTCTTTATATGTGGTGCTGGGGAATCGAACCCAAGGCTTCATGTATAGGAGGCAAGCACTCTTGCCACTAGGCCATATCCCCAGCCCCTGGGTTTTCTTCTTGTTTTTGGCTTTTTTGTTATTGTTCAGTAGTGAGGCTTGAACTCTGGGCCTGAGCACTGTCCCTGAGCTCTTCAGCACCAGTCTAGAGCTCTACCACTTTGAGCCACAGAGCCACTTGGGATTTTCGGGTGGTTCCTAGGAGATAAGAGTCTCATGGACTTTCCTGCTCAGGCTGGCTTTGAACCATGATCCTCAGATCTCAGCCTCCAGAGTTAGCTTGGATTACAGACTTGAGCCACTTCTGCATGGCTGGTTTTTCTTTATTTCTTTCTTTCTTTCCTTTTCCTCTGTCTCTGTCTTTTTCTCTCTCTGTCTCTCTGTCTTTCTCTTTTGGTTTCTCTCTCTCTTTTTATTTTATTTGTGGAAGCTCTGGGGCTTGAACTCAGGGTATGGTTACTTTGTTTCAGTTTCTTCCCCGCCCCCACAAGGTTAACAGGCTCTACTACTTCAGTCACAGCTTAACTTCTGTCTGTGCTTTTTCTTTTCTTGGTGGTTAATAGGAGATAAGAGTTCCATGGAAAGCTAGGGTGCCACACACAGGCTTGAAATCTGAGTAATGCGGTTCAAAGCCAGCCTGGGCAGAAAAGTCCATGAGATTCTTATCTCTAAGCACCAACAAGACAGAAAGTAGTAGAGCTTTACTCTTGTGCAAAGCACCCTAATTTCAAGCCCACCCCAGGTACTCACTAAAAAATGTCTCATATAATTTCCTGCTCTGGCTGGCTTCGAACCATAATCCTCAGATTTCAGCGACTTGAGCAGGTAAGATTACAGGTTTAAGCCATAATTTTAAAATGTTTAAATGGCTGTCTTTTATCATCTTCCTTTTCATCTATTTATCTATCCTCCTCCTCCTCCTCCTCCTCCTCCTCCTCCTCCTCCTCCTCCTCCTCCTCCTCCTCCTCCTCCTCCTCCTCCTCCTCCTCCTCCTCCTCCTCCTCCTCCTCCTCCTCCTCCTCCTCCTCCTCCTCCTCCTCCTCCTCCTCCTCCTCCTCCTCCTCCTCCTCCTCCTCCTCCTCCTCCTCCTCCTCCTCCTCCTCCTCCTCCTCCTCCTCCTCCTCCTCCTCCTCCTCCTCCTCCTCCTCCTCCTCCTCCTCCTCCTCCTCCTCCTCCTCCTCCTCCTCCTCCTCCTCCTCCTCCTCCTCCTCCTCCTCCTCCTCCTCCTCCTCCTCCTCCTCCTCCTCCTCCTCCTCCTCCTCCTCCTCCTCCTCCTCCTCCTCCTCCTCCTCCTCCTCCTCCTCCTCCTCCTCCTCCTCCTCCTCCTCCTCCTCCTCCTCCTCCTCCTCCTCCTCCTCCTCCTCCTCCTCCTCCTCCTCCTCCTCCTCCTCCTCCTCCTCCTCCTCCTCCTCCTCCTCCTCCTCCTCCTCCTCCTCCTCCTCCTCCTCCTCCTCCTCCTCCTCCTCCTCCTCCTCCTCCTCCTCCTCCTCCTCCTCCTCCGGCTGTTTTCTGTATATGTGGTGGTGGGGAATCGAACCTAGGGCCTCGTGTATCCAAGGCAGTCACTGTTGCCACTAGGGTATATCCCCAGCCCTCTCTTTCTTTCTTTTATGGAAGCTCTGTGGCTTGAATTCAGAGCATGGCTACTTTGTCTTAGTTTCTCTTTTCCCCCCACAAGGCTAGCAGGCTCTACTACTTGAGTCACAGCTCCACTTCTGCCTGTTTGGCTTTCTTTCTTTCTCTTTTTCTTTCTCTCTTTCTATTTCTCTCTTGTTACTCTCTCTTCCTGTCTCTTTTTCCCTGTCTCTCACTTTCTCTCTCTTTTCTTTCTCTCTTTCTCTTTCTATTTCTCTCTTTCCTCTTTCTGTCTGTCTTTGTGTCTCTTTCTCTCTTTCTTCTTTCTCTTACTCGTTCTTTCTTCCTTATTTATGCTCAGGCCTGAACATGCTTCTTGTTTTTCTTTATCCTTCCTTCCTCCCTCCCTGCCTCCCTCCCTCCCTCCCTCCTTCTCTCTTTCTTTCTTTCTTTCCATCCTTCCTTCCTTCCTTCCTTCTTTCCTTCCCTCCCTCCCTCCCTCCCTCTCTGCTCCCTTCCTTCCTTCCTTCCTTCCTTCCTTCCTTCCTTCCTTCCTTCCTTCCTTCCTTCCTTCCTTCCTTCCTTCTTTCTTGGTGTAGTTGTATGTTTTTCTTCTAGCAGGCTCTACAATTTCAGCCAAAGATCGGCTTGTGACTTTTTTTTTTTTCTAAGGATGGAACTCAGGGACTGCCTGCCAATTTATCCCGATTTTTGTATACTTTTCTGTATTTGCTCAGGGTTAGCAGGGTTCACACCTTGTCCCAAAGTGGAACTTCTGGCCTTTTGTTGTTGTTGGTGGTGATTCTGTGTGTGCTGGTTGGGTCTGGTGGGTGAACCCAGGTACTACATTTACTCATTATTTCCCTCAAAGCTAGCAGGCTCTCCAAGTTTACCCACAAGGGCATTTCAGCCGTTGTGTGTATGGGGTGGCGAGGGTGGGACCGGTTTCATGTTTTATTATTATTTTTGTTTTTCGGTTCTTCTTGTAGGGCTTGAACTTAGGGCCTCATCACTGTCCATGAGTGGTTGCTTTTTGTTTTTGTGTCTAGGCTTAAATCAAAGACAGTGTATAGTTAGAGCCAAAACTTCATTTTTGGAATGTGTTTGCTTATTCGTTTCTTTTCCTTTCTTTTTTTAATTGAAGGCTAGCAGGCTCTCCTACTTGAGCCAGAGATCAACTTCAGTCCTTTTTCTTTTTTCTTGGTGGCTACTAGGAGAAAAGAGTCCACGGGTAGCCAAGGGCACTACACACAGGTCCTAAAATCTGAGGATTGCATTTTGCTTGAGGTACAGACATGAGCCACGCCCACGAGACTGTTTTTTCTTTTTTTTTTTGCATACTCTCTCTCTCTTTCTTACTATCTTTCTTTCTCTCTCTCTTTTTTTGTGAAAGCTGTGGGGCTTGAACTGAGAGCATGGCTACTTTGTCTCAGTTTCATTTTTACCCCCACCAGTCGATCAGGCTCTACTACTTGAGTCACAGCTCAACTTCTGACTGTTTGCCTTACGTTCTTACTCTCCTTTCTCTCTTTCTTGATTTCTTTCTTCTCTTTCTCTTTTTCATTCGTTCCGTTTCACTCTCTTACTTTCTTTTTATTTCTCTTTCTATTTCCTCTTTCTTCCTGTCTCTTCCTTTCTGTCTCTCTATTTCTCACTCTTTGCTTTATCACTTTCCCTTCCTTCCCCTCTTTCCCTTCCTTCCTTCCTTACTTCTTTCCTTCCTTCCTTCCATTTTTCTTTCTTTCTTTCTTCTTTCTGTCTTTCTTTCTTTCTTTCTTCTCTCTCTTTCTATCTGGTGGTTGATAGAATATAAGAGTCCATGAAAAGCCTAGGTCACTTACACAGAGTCCACAAATCTGAGAATTGCAGTTTGAAGCCAGCCTGGGCAAGAAAGTCCATGAGACTCATCTCAATTATCCACCAAGAGACACAGAGAAGTAGAGCCAAGTCGTGAGTACATCACCACAAGTTCAATCCCACCCCTGGCACACAACAATGAGTCTCAAGGACTTTCCAGCCCAGGCTGGCTTCAAACCATGATCTTCAGATTTCACCAGCAAGGAGCAGCTTACATTACAGATGTAAGTCTCTATCTTGAAAACTTCAATTTGCTCTTCTTTGCCTTCCTTTACAGTTTTTGTTCTTGAGGTTTTTAATTGTTAGTGCAGTTTTATGGTTTTTACTAAGTGCCTAGCCACACTCCTTGAAGTTTCTCTTTCTCTGTCTGCCTGTCTGTCTCTGTGTGTCTCTGTCTTTCCCTGTTACTCTCTCTTTAGAGCAGACCTCACACCTTGAGCCATAGCTGAACATTTTTTGGCCAGTCCTGGATCTTGAACTCAGGGCCTGAATAGTGTCCCTTTCTTCTTTTTGCTGAAGGCGAGTACTCCTTCACTTGTGCCACAGCACCACTTTGGCTTTTTCTATATATGTGATGCTGGGGAATTGAACCCAGGGCTTCATGTATAAGAGGCAAGCACTCTACTTCTAGGCCGTATGCCCAGAACATCAACTTTTGTTTCCTTTTTAATTGTATTGTTGGATGTTCTAGGTCTTGAACTCAGGCCATAGCCACTTTGTCAGTCTTAACGTGTGTGTGCGTGTGTGTGTGTCTGTGTATGTGTGTTACTCTCAGGGCTAGTAGGCTCTCCTCCTCAGGCTCAACTTCTGCCAGGTTTATTTTTGTGTGTGTTTGCTTTTGGTAGATGAGTCCCAGGTGTAGTGATGGACACTACAGAGAGGCTTGAAATCTGAGGATTGGAATTGGAGGCAAGCCTGGACCGGTAAGTCCATGAGACTCATCTCAATTAACCACCAATAGAAATCAAGTAATAGAGTTGTATCCTTGAGGAAAACACCTCAAGTTCAAGCCCACCCCTGGCACAGACGAACATGAGTCTCATGTACTTTCCTCCCTTGGCTGGCTTTGAACCATGATCCTCAGACTTCACCCACTATAAGCAGCTTAGATTACAGGTGTGAGTCTCAATTTTCAAATCTGTAATTGGCTCATGTGCCTTCCTGTTAATTTCTTCTTCTTCTTTTTGTTGTTTGTTGTTGTTCCTGCAGGTTTTATGGCTTATTACTAAAGGCCTGGCCACTCTCCCTGAAGTTCTTTGTTCTCTGTCTTTGTAGAGCAGGTTTTACACCTTGAGCCACAGCTCAACTTCTGTTTTTTCTTCTTGTGTGTGTTTGTCTGTGTGTGTGTGTGTGTGTGTGTGTGTGTGTGTGTGTGTAACTTCTAGGATTTGAACTCAGTGCATAGCCACTCGGCCTTAGTATTTTTGTATTTGTGGTCCTCATTGCTGGCAGGCTCTAGTTTTTCTTTAGCCAAAAGTAGGGAATTCAGGGATTTTTATGGTAGTTAATAGGAGACAACAGTCCAGGGGAAGCCCAGGGCACTACCGAGAGTAGAAATCTGAGGACCGGGGTTTGAAACCAGCCTGGGCAGGATAGTCCATGAGAATCTTATGGCAAAAAGTAAAACCATCAAGAGGCAGGAAGTTGTGGAGTTCTAACCATGAGCAAAACACAGCAATTCCAAGCCCAAGACCTGTTCTAATTAAAACAAAACTCAGGGCATGGCTACTTTGTCTCAGTTTCTTTTTCACCCCCACAAGTCTAGCAGGCTCTACTACTTGAGTCACAGCTCAACTTCTGACTACTTGCTTTCTCTCCTTTCTCTCTTTCTTTATTTCTTTCTTGTCTTTTTCTTTTTCAAGCGTTCCATTTTTCTCTCTTACTTTCTTTTTATTTTGCTTTCTCTTTCCTCTTTCTGCCTGTCTCTTTCTGCCTCTCAATTTCTCTCTCTTTTCTTTACCTCTTTCTATTTCTCTCTTTCCTTCTTTACTCTTTGTCCGTGTGTCTCTGTTTCCCTTCCTTCCTTCCTTCCTTCCTTCCTTAATTCCTTAATTCCTTCCTTCCTTCCTTTCTTTCTTTCTTTCCTTCTTCCTTTTTTTCTTTCTTCCTTTCTTCTCTCTCTTTCTTTGTTTCTTTTCTTCTTTTCCTCTCTGTCATTCTGGTGGTTGCTAGGAGATAAGAGTCCATGAGAAGCCTAGGGCACTTACACATTGTCCACAAAACTGAGGATTGCGGTTTGAAGCCAGCCTGGGCAGGAAAGTCCATGAGACTCATCTCAATTAACCACCAAGAGACAGAGAGAAGTAGAGCCTAGTCTTGAGTAAAACACCACAAGTTCAATCCCACCCCTGGCACACACAACAATGAGTCTCATGGACTTTCCTGCCCAGGCTGGCTTCAAACCGTGATGCTCAGATTTCACCAGCAAGGAACAGCTTACATTACAGATGTAAGTCTCTATCTTTAAAACTTCAATTGGCTCTTCTTTGCCTTCCTTTTCAGTTTTTGTTCTTGAGGTTTTGTATTGTTAGTGCAGTTTTATGGTTTTTACTAAGGGCCTAACCACTCTCCTTGAAGTTTCTCTTTCTCTGCCTGTCTCTGTCTTTCCCTGTTACTCTCTCTTTAGAGCAGACCTCACACCTTGAGCCATAGCTGAACATTTTTTTGGCCAGTCCTGGAGCTTGAACTCAGGGCCTGTATAGTGTCCCTTTCTTCTTTTTGCTGAAGGCGAGTACTCCTCCACATGTGCTACAGCACCATGTTGGCTTTTTCTATATATGTGATGCTTGATG